>NC_082731.1:42580838-42868338 GCF_030144855.1 Hypanus sabinus | reverse complement strand
ACTGTTAGGAGATCCCTCAGGATTGTCAATATTTAAAGGGTATCTCTGGCAGTACGATGCTATTAATAATAACTTATTTACAGAGCACTTTTCATGAAGATGATGTCGTTCAAAATGTTTTACAGTGGGACAAAGTGCAAATGTAAACATGAGCATAGTGGTGTGACGCAGGGATCTTGCCTCATCCTTTGCTGTTTGTCTGGATGATAACGTGGTTAACTAGATCAACAAATTTGTGGATTGGGGGTGCAGTAGACAGCAAGGAAGGCAATCATATATTGCAAAGGGACCTCCATCAGCTGGAAGAATGGCAGATGGAATTTCATGTAGACAAGGGCAAAGTTTGGCTCTTCAGAAGGACCAACTAGGGTAAATCTTACATATTATCTATTTCCATGATTTAGGAACAGAGTTCAAATGACCTGATTGGCCAATTATCTTTCGGGGGAGATTGTTTAAACTCAGGAGACCAGTGGAAGAAGACTTGAGAGTTCAAGTCAGATCATCTAACAAAAGCAATTCTGTGCTGTGCTCTGGTGCCAGATCATTGAGAGCTTTAAAAGCAAGGAAGAGAGCTTCAGTTCTGAAAGATACAGGAAGCCAGCGCAGAGTAGTTGGGATGGGATGTGGCACGTTAGCACAGTGCTGAGCACAACGTTTTTCAGTATAGGCGACACAGGGTCAATTCCTGCTGCTGTTTGTAAGGAGTTTGTACGTTCTCCCCGTGACCGCGTGGGTTTCCTCCCACAGTCCAAAGACACACAGGTTGGTAGGTTAACCGGTCATTGTAAATTGTCACGTGATTAGGCTAGGGTTAAATCGGGGGATTGCTGGGCATGGCAGAAGGGCTTCTCAATAAATAACTAAATAAAATACTCCCTCATCCTGGTTTTAGTTAGAAGTCTAGAAGTGGTGTTCTGGATGAGTTGAAGTTTGTCGATAGATTGATTCGGAAGGCCAGCAAAAATTGCATTACTATTATCTGCTCTATTCAATAGAGAGGAGGGAACTAGTTTTTCACTAATTTTATCAATTTATTGATGAAGATCCAATGCTATTTTTAAGTGTTAATGGGGTGTGTCAGTATTTATTGTGAGTTAATGAGAGAGTTTGTTCATCATGTGCTGTGTCATATGGCATGGGTGATCATGATCTCAGGCAATTTTTCCTACAGAAGTGGTTTGCCATTGCCTTCTTCTGGGCAGTGTCTTTACAAGACGGGTGACCCCAGCCGTTATCAATACTCTTCAGAGATTGTCTGCCTGGTGTCAGTGGTCACATAACCAGGACTTGTGATCTGCACCGGCTGCTCATACGACCATCCACCACCTGCTCCCATGGCTTCACGTGACCCTGATCGGGGGGCTAAGCAGGTGCTACACCTTGCCCAAGGGTGACCTGTAGGCTAGCGGAGGGAAGGAGCACCTTACACCTCCTTTGGTGGAGACGTATCTCCATCCTACCATCCTCTTGAGAGAGTATCAGTATTTATAGACAACAACACACAAAAAGCTGGTGGAACACAGCAGGCCAGGCAGCATCTATAAGGAGAAGTACTGTTGATGTTTCAGGCCGAGACGTTGACAGTACTTCTTCCTATAGATGCTGCCTGGCCTGCTGTGTTCCACCAGCATTTTGTGTGTGTTGTTTGAATTTCCAGCATCTACAGATTTCCTCGTGTTTACTGTGAGTATTTATAGATAGTTTGTTGGGAGTGTTTAGTTTAAGAGGGATCCCAGAAGTGTGTCAGTATTTTAAGGGTGATCCTGATATGTCTATACAGTATGTACAGAAATCGTCTAATTTACTGGAAATATCCAAGTGTATCAGTGTTATTGGGCTCTCCTGTGAATCAAAACCAGTTTTAATATCATCAGCAAATGTGAAGTTTAACTTTGTGGCAGCTGTACAATGCAATTCATGATAATTATAGGAAAAAATGGAATTACAGTAAATATATACATATGTATATTAAATACTTAAATTAAAAATAAGTAGAGCAAAAACAGAAGTAAATATCATCGGCATATATCGGCATATATAGACACACACACACATACATACATTCACACACACATACACGTATATATATATATATATATACATACACACACACATAATAATAGTTAAATAGTTAAATTAAATAGAAATAGTAATAAGTAATGGACATGGGTTTAGAAATTTAGAAATTTAGAAATTAGAAATTAGTCCATTTAGAAATCGGATGGCAGAGGGGAAGAAGCTGTTCCTGAACCGTTGAGTGTGTGTCTTCAGGCTCCTGTACCTTCTTCCTGATGGTAGCAATGAGAACAAAGCATGACCTGGATGGTGGGGGTCCTTAACAATGGATGCCACCTTTTCCGAGGTACTGCTCCTTGAAGATGTCTTGGGCACTACGGAAGCTACCTGAATATGTCCTTATATATAGAAATACCTCTGGGAATCCTCATCAATACCAACACACACCAGAGAACTGCCCTGGAGCTCCTGACCTTCTGTTGGTGTTTACAGTGAGTCACTATCTCAGCAAGCTCCCACTGAAAACAAGTTCCCAGCATTGTGTTAGTATTTATACTGGGGGTTCCCTGAGAGAGTACTAATATTTATTGAGAGTTCCTGGGTGTGAGTTTTTAAAAATTATTTCTGTAGAGCACCATAACAGGGCCTTCCGGACCCCTATCACCCAGAACATGCCCCCTTCTCATTGCTACCCTCAGGGAGGAGGTAGAGGAGCCTCAACAATTCAGAGACAGTTTCTTCCCTCTGCCATCAGATTTCTGAATGGATTTTGAACCTCACTTACTGCTTTTCAAAAAATTTATTTTTGCTCTACGTATTTAATTTAACTATACCCTGTGTACCTTGTGGTAGGTTAATTGTTAAGAGCTGGTGATCGCTTAAAAAAAACTCACCCGGCAGAAGGCAATGGCAAATACTGTAAACACAAAGTACACTGCAGATGCTGTGGTCAAATCAAGACGTACAAAAAATCTGGATGAACTCAGCAGGTCAGACAGCGTCCGTTGAAATGAGCAGTCAACATTTCGGGTTGAGACCCTTCGCCGTCCTGACATCCTGTTTTGTATGTCTTGGCAAATACTGTAACTTGCCTAGTGCACGATTTCCCAATAAGTTAGAGCAGTGTGGAAGGAAATCATCCACTACCTGGAAGTAATTCCAGATGCGACATGCCTACCTGTAATTCACAGCTTTTTAATTATCATTATGTATTGCATTGTATTCAAAAACAACAAATTACACTGTATGCCGGTGATACTAAATCTGATTCTGATTACTGTAATTTGCAAAAAAAAATTAAACAGTGCAAAAGAAGAATAGGTGAGTTAGTGTTCACGGGTTGAATGTCCATTCAGAAATCTGATGGCAGAGGGGAAGAAGCTGTCCCTGAATTGTTGAGTGTGTGTCTTCAGGCTCCTGGACCACTTCATCATCATGTATTGCACCGTACTGCATTCACAACGTAAGTCAGCGATATTAAACCTGACTCTAATTCTGACTCTGAGAAGAGGGCATATCCTAGATTTTCAGGGCACTTGGTGATAGATGCCACCTACTTGAGACACTGCCGTTTGAAAATGTCTTCAGTGGTGAAGATTATATGAGGGGTGATTGATAAGTTCGTGGCCTAAGGTAGGAGTCAATTTTAGAAAACCTAGCACATTTATTTTTCAACATAGTCCCCTCCTGCACGTACACACTTAATCCAGCGGTCGTGGAGCATACGGATCTTGAACCTCAAGAAAGTGACCACATATGGGTGATTGATAAGTTCGTGGCCTAAGGTAGAAGGAGATGTAATTAATTTCAAACTTTCTGCATAATCACTCAAAGAGTTGACCTGCATGTGCCTGTAATGAGAGCTGTATAACTCATCTCCTTCTACCTTCGGCCACAAACTTATCAATCACCCATATGTGAACACTTTCTGGAGGTCCACGTACGTTCCACGACCGCTGGACTAAGTGTGTACATGTAGGAGGGGACTATGTCGAAAAATAAATGTGCCAGGTTTTCTAAAATTGACTCCTTCTACCTTAGGCCACAAACTTATCAATTACCCCTCGTATTAATTTATAACCCTTACTGTTGGGGTGGAAGGGTGGAGATAGGTCTCTACCAAAGGAGGTGTAAGGTGTTCCTTCCCTCCGCTAGCCTGCAGGTCACCCTTGGGCAAGGTGCAGCACCTGCTTAGCACCCGATCAGGGTCACATGAAGCGGTAATGGACGGTCATATGAGCAGCCGGTGCAGATCACAAGCCCCGGTTATGTGACCACTGATGACTGGCGGACAATCTCTGAAGAGTGGGGTGATACGGTAGCGTAGCAGTTAGCAAAATGCTTTACAGTACAGTTGACTGGGGTTCAATTCCCGCCGCTGCCTGTAAGGAGTCTGTACGGTCTGCCCATGACCATGCGAGTTTCCTCTGGGTGCTCCGGATTCTTCCCATCGTCCAAAGATGTACCCCACGGTAGGTTAATTGGTCATCATAAATTGTCCCATGATTAGGCTAGGAGTAAATTTGGGGATTGCTGGGTGGAATGCTTCAAAGGGCTGGAAGGGTATGTATCTCAATAAATGAACAAACAAACAAACAAAATAAATAAAAACATACATAAAATAAGTATTGATAATGGCCGGGGGTCACCCGTCTTGTAAAGACACTGCCCAGAAGAGGGCAATGGCAAACCACTTCTGTAGAAAATTTAGCCAACAACAATCATGGTCGTGGAAAGACGCTGATTGTTCACGTCATACTGCATGGGACATGATGATGATGATATTGGTGAGAAGGTAGGAATAAAATGGATTATACAGTGCAGGCTTATCAAAAATACGTTTGTGATGATTGGGATGGCAGAAGACCCTGCTTAATTGTGTCTGGCCTTAGAACGCTATGTCCCGGAAGTGCTTTTGTCTTTTTAGGGATGCCTGAAAAGAAATCAATACTTCCGGAGTGTTCCAAGGAATATCTTGGGATCTACCAGTATATTGGGATAGGGGCAGCTCGGTGACGTACGGGATAGTGCAACGCTTTACAGAGCCAGCGCTCAGGGTTCAATACCTGCTGTTGTCTGTATGTTCTCCCCATGACTGTGCGGGTTTCCCCTGAGTGCCCTGTTTTCATCTCCTGTTCCAAGCACATGTGGGATAAGGTCAGTAAGCTGTGGGCATGATATGTTAGCTCCGGAAGCATGGTGAAATTCTTGGGCCGCCCCCAGCACATCCTCGGACATTGTTGGCCATTGGCAAATATGGCCTGTTACGCTGGATGTTTCTACATACATGTGGCAATAAAGATAATCTTTAAAGTAAATCTCTCTACATTAAATATCCAGGGGTGCATTACTATTTGCTGCAAATTCCCAGGCGTGTGCTCAAATTTATAGATATTCCCAGGGCCTGAAGTTGTATCAGATATTGGTGGGGCCTAATTTGGAATATTGAGTGCGGTTTTGGTCATCTAACTACAGGAAAGATGTATGCCCACAGGAAAAAGGATCTCAGGGTTGTATGTGGTGACATGCATGTACTCTGATAATAAATTTTACTTTGACTTTGACTTTAACTTTGAGATAAAATTGAAAGATCGCAGAGAAAATTCACCAGGGTGTTGCCATGAATGGAGGATCTGAGTTGTATGAAAAGATTGGATAGGTTAGGTCCTTATTTCTTGGAATGTAGAAGATGGAGAGGAGATTTCATAGAGGAATACAAAATTATGAGAGGGATAGATGGGTAAATGCAAGTTGGTTTTTTCCACTGAGGTTGGGTGGGACTACAACCAAAGGTCAAGGGTTAAGGGTGAAAGGTGAAAAATTTAAGGGGCACACGAGAGGAAGCCTCTTCACTCAGAGGGTAGTGAGAGGGTGGACTGAGCTGCCAGCACAAGTGGTGCATGCAAGCTCAATATCAACGTTTAAGAGAAGTTTGGATAGATACATGGATGGAAGGGGTATGGAGCGCTGTAGTCCTGGTGCAGGTCGATCAACGGGAAGTAGGCTGTGGACTAGATGGGCCAAAGGGCCTGTTTCTGTGCTGTACTTTACTATAACTCAATGTCTTCCAACATTTGGATTAAATTTCAACATTTAAGAGAAGTTTGGATGGGAAGGGTGTGAAGGGCTATGGTCCTGGTGCAAATCAATGGGACTAGGCATTATAATAGTTCAGCACAGACTAAATGGGCTGAAGGGCCTGATTCTGTGCTGCAGTGTTCTATGGCTACTTCAATATACTCAGGGAATTCCCAGACATTTCAGGGTATGGAGGAAGTTCTTGGAATGTGTTGGGACTTAGCAGTGTGTTGATATTTATTAAAGATCTTTGTGCACGTGTCGTAATTTCTTTGGAGTATCCGAGCATGCACCAGTACTTACAAAGAGTCCCCAGGCGACTGTCGGTACTTATAGGGAGAGTCTGGGGGACGTGGCAGTGTTTGCAGGGAGTTCCCCGGTGCCTGTCAGTAATTACAGGGCACGTTTGGGAGTGTTTTGGGTTTCACTGAGAGCTCCAGGGAGGAGCGTCAATATTTGCACGGGAGTGTGTTAGTGTTTACCACTATCAGTGTCAGCACTTAGAGGAAGTCCCTGGGAGTGTGTCATTTTATTGGGAATTCCTGGGAGTGTTTCATTATTAATCGGAGATCACGTGGGTGCATCAGTGTGTATAGAATTTGTCCGTATTTCTAGAGCGTTCCCAGGAGTGTGTCAGTATCTGTGGCATGGTCTCACATTTCCTGGGAATATCTGGCACTCTGTCAGTATTTACAGGGTGAGGTATTAATTACAGGAAACTACCCCCTGTGTGTGTGTGTGTGTGTGTGTGTGTGTGTGTGTGTGTGTGTGTGTGTGTGTGTGTGTGTGTGTGTGTCTGTGTGTGTATGTGTGTGTGTGTGTGTCTGTGTCTGTGTTCACAGATTCCTGGGAATGTGCCAGCATTTACAGGGAGTTCCCGGGCGTGTGTCAGTATCCACTGGGTGTTCAGAATCAGAATCAGGTTTACTATCACTGACATAGGTCGTGAAATTTGTTACGTTGCAGCAGCAATACATTGAAATGCATTTTAAAAATTAACATAACTAACAATAAGACATTTTTTTTTAAAGGGCCATGGCCTGAAAGGTCATCTCTATAGACGCTGCCTGAGCTGCTGAGTTCCTCCAGCTCCTCCCGTGTGTTGCTCCGGATTTCCGGCATCGGCAGACTTTCTCCTGTTTATGAGTAGTGCAAAAAAGAGTAAAAAGTGAGGGGGTGTTCACGGAATTATGAAGTCCGTTCAGAAATCTGACGGCCGAAGAGAAGAAGGTGTTTCTAAAACGTTCAGAGACTCCTTTCAGGCTCCTCGCTGATGAGAAAAGGGCACATCCTGGATGGTGAGGGTCCACCCTCTTCAGGCGTCACTTATTGAAGATGAATTGAATTGACTTGACTTTATTATTTACATCCTTCATATACATGAGGAGTAAAAATCTCTACGTTACGCCTCCGTTCAAATGTGCAATCATAGTAATTTATAATAAACATTATATACAACAGGATAGTCAATATAATATAGAAATACAGTTACATCACCATGTATTAATCAGTCTGATGGCCTGGTGGAAGCCTGTCAGTCCTGGCTTTTGTGCTGCAGTACTGTTTCCCACATGGTAGCAGCTGAAACAGTTTGTGGTCGGGGTGACTCAGGTCCCCAATGGTCCCTCAGGCCCTTTTTACGCATCTGTCTTTGTAAGTGTCCTGAATTGTGGGAAGTTCACAACTACAGATGCGCTGGGCTGTCCGCACCACTCTCTGCAGAGCCCTGCGATTGAGGGAGGGTACAGTTCCCGTACCAGGCAGTGATGCAGCCAGTCAGAATGCTCTCAATCGTGCCCCTGTAGGAAGTTCTTAAAATTTGGGGGAGTTCTTAGAACTTGGATGTCCTCAGTGGCGGGGAGACTACAATCGGCCCTCCTTATCCGTGGGGGATTGGTTCCGGGACCCCCCAGCGGATACCAAAAAAATGCAGATGCTCAAGTCCCTTATATAAAATGGCGTAGTATTTGCATATAACCTACGCACATCCTCCTGTATACTTTAAATCATCTCTAGATTACTTATAATACCTAATACAATGTAAATGCTATGTAAATAGTTGCTATACTGCATTGTTTAGGGAATAATGACAAGAAAAAATGTCTGTACGTGTTCAGTACAGACGCAACCGTTGTAGCTCTTCTGGGAACGCTGACGCTGCCGTGGCATCAGCCGGTCTCGATTCTCCCGGGATCTTTAAGTTCTTGAGGCTGTAGCGCTTTACATAGTTAGCCAGCCATCCCTTACTAGCCTTAACCTCCTTCTTCTCACTCACAACACAAGTAGCAAACGAGCGAGACGCGAGGCGAACTTCCCGGTTTTCCCTACCCGTGGTTGGTTGGAGCCGCACATGCGGAACTCACGGATAAGGAGGTGGATCTGCCTGAGCTGAAGCTTTTCTCTGTCCTGTGCATTGGTGTTTCCACTCCAGGCGTGTGTGATGCGTCCGGTTAGAATGGTCTCCATAGTACATCTGTAGAAATTTGCGAGACCCTTTGGTGATGTACCAAACCTCCTCAAACTCCAAACGAAATATAGCGGCTGTCGTGTCTTAACTGCATCAATATCTTGGACCCAGGACAGATCTTTAGAGTTGTTGACGCTCAGGAACTTGAAACCGCGCACCCTTTTCCCGCTGCTGCTCCCTAGCCCAAACGCGGGACAATTTACTAACTGTAGTAAATGCTGAAATATTCCCAGGAATATTACCGGCATTCCCTGGGTATGAGCCAGTATTTAGAAAGTGTAGATATTTGCAACGTGCAAATATTTCCAACGCATTCCTTGAAGAATAGTAGGAGGAAACCAGGTCAGCTGGAGAAAACCCACACATTTCTCCATGGGGAGGCTGCACCAACTCCTTGCAGAAAATGAGTATTGAACTCTGAACTCAGTTGGCTCAAGGTGAAAGAGTGTCTACGCTACAGTGTCGCCGAGGGAGTGTTCAGTTGTAGAGGACGACTTTGGGAAGGAATCAGTATTTATTTGGAAATTCCAGGAGTTTGTCAGTATAAACTCAGACTGGCTTGTCTGAACTTACAGGGAGTTCTTGGGCACTTTTCAAATGGCCGTTGGGGTAAATGAGTGTAATCGTGTTCTCCGTTGGATGTGATTGGGTTCACAGGCTTTCTTCATATGCCATGGACCCCTACCTCGAGGTCTGCAGATCCCAGATTGGGAAGCCCTGATCGTACAGGAGCAAGCTCAAAATACTGGAGGAACTCAGCAAGCCAGGCAGCAAGACAATAAGCACTCAAGGATTTTGGCCGAGAGCCTTCACTGGGACTGAGAAGGAAGAAGCCAGAATAAGAAGGTGTGGGGGGAGGGGGAGCGGGAGGAGTACAGGCCAGGTGACGGGGGAGGTAGGTTGGTGGGGATGCGAGGGTGAAGTAAGAAGTGTTGAGGTGATTGGTGGGCAAGGTAAACGTTTGAAGCTGGAGGGAGAGGAGAGTGGACTATGGGAGAAAGGGACGGAGTGGGGGAATCCAAGGGAGGTGATGGGCAGGGGAAAAGAGAAAGGTTGAGAGGGGGGCTAAAATGGGGAGTAGAAAAAGAGACAAATGGAGCAGGGGAGCTAATTATCGGAATTTAGTATCAATTACTTTGTTATAGATGGCTTGGGTTTTCCTCCGAGTGTGTTATCACCTGGGTGTCAGTCGGTATTGATTTGGAGCCCCCAGCTGAGTAAATGCTGAAATATTCCCAGGAATATTACTGGCATTCCCTGGGTATGTGCCAGTATTTAGAATGTTTAGATATTTGCAAGGTGCAAATTATTTCCAATTTGTTCCCACGGGAATGTTAGTGTTGGCATTCCAGGGAATTTTCAGGGAGAAGTCAACTAATTCTGGTGACCATGTTTTCAGAAAGTCTGTCCATTTTCAGTTCCTCACAGACTGTATAAGGCCTTAATTAGGCCATTTGGCCCATCGAGTATTTTCTGCCATTCCATCACGGCTGTTTTATTTTCCCTCTCAACCCCATTCTCCTGCTTTCTCGTCATGACATTTGATGCCCTGACCAATCAAGAACCTATCAACCTTCATGTTAGGTATACCCAGTGACTTGTCCTCCACCACTGTCTGTGGCAATGAATTCCACAGATTCGCCACTCTCTGGCTGAATAAGTTCTTCCTCATCTCTGGTCTAATGGGATGTCCTTGTATTCCGAGGCGGTACTCTTTGGTCCTGGCCTCGCCCACTACTGGAAGCATCCTCTCCACATCTGCTCTGCCGAGGTTTTCAATGAGATCCCCACTCACTCTGCTAATCTCCAGTGAGCCTTCAAATACGCCTCAAACATTAACCCTTTCATTCCCTGGATCATTTCTGTGGACCACCTCTGTTCCTGCTCCAATGCCAGCACATCCATTCCTAGACAAGGGACACAAAGCTGCTCACAATACGCCAGAGCAAGCCGGATCTTCCGGTGGTCACCCGTTTTGATGCCACTTCGCATCCCCATTCCGACATGTCAGCCCACGGCCTCCTCTACTGTCGCGATGAGGCCACACTCAGGCCACAGGAGCAACACCTTATATTCCGTCTGGGTAGCCTCCAACCCGATGGCATGAACTTCGATTTCTCGAACTTCCAGAATGTGCCCCCCCCTTCAGAATTCCCCATCCCCATTTCCCTCTCACGTCCTTACCTGCCCATCACCTCCCTCTGGTGCTCCTCCACCTTTTTCTTTCTTCCATGGCCTTCTGTCCTCTCCTGTCAGATTCCCTCTTCTCCAGCCCCGTATCTCTTTCACCAATCAACCTCCCAGCTCTTTACCTCACCCCTCCTCCGCCAGGTTCCACCTATCGCCTTGTGTTCTTCTTCCCCTCCCCACCCCCACCTCCTTACTCTGACTCCGCGTCTGTTTTTTTCTCCAGTCCTTGCCGAAGAGTGTCAGCCTGAAACGTCAGCTCCACTCGTTTCCACACATGCTGCCTGGCCTGCTGAGCTCCTCCAGTATCTCCAGTTTGTATTGTTCACAATACTCCAAGAGCAGTCTGACCAATGCCTTCTAGCGCCTCAACAGAAGAACCCTACCTTTATATTTCAGTTCTCTCAAAATAAATGCTACTGCACGCTCTTCTGGTTGCCATGCTACAGGAAGGATGAGATTAGGCCAGAGTGGGTGCAGAAAAGATTCACAAGGACCTTGCCTGGATAAGAGGAATTAGATTACAAGGAAAGATTGGATAAACTGGAATTGTTTTCCCTGGATCAATAGGGTCTGAATGGTGACAATACAGAGGTATAAGAAATGTCATGTATCATAGATAGTTTAGAGAGTCAATGACTGTCCCATGGTTTGTTCGCGCCTCATGTGCTGTGTCGTACGATGTGGGTGATCACGGTCTTTCCATGATTGTTCCTGACAAATGTTTCTACAGAAGTGGTTTGCCATTGCCTTCTTCTGGGCAGTATCTTTACAAGACGGGTGACCCCCCAGCCATTATCAATACTTCTCAGAGGTTGCCTGCCTGGTGTCAGTGGTCGCATAACCAGGACTTGTGATCTGCACTGGCTGCTTGTACAACCATCCACCACCTGCTCCCATGGTTTCATGTGACCCTGACCGGGGGTCTAAGCAGGTGTTACACCTTGCCCAAGGGTGACCTGCAGGCTAGCGGAGGAAAGGAGCATCCTATGTATCCTTTGGTAGAGATGTATCTCCATCGAACCACCCTTCTCTCATGGTAAGGCTGTAAAACTGGAAGAAATATGATGAAGGTGAGAAGGATGAGGTTTAAAAAGAAAATGAGGGGGTACAGTTTGCACACAAAGCGTTACCTGGAATGAAGTGTCAGAGGAGGTGGTAGAGGCAGGGCTTAAAGGTGTGGAAATATGCATTGAACTTTGGATTTTTTTTAACCATTTGATGTAACAAAATGGAGTTGTACAAATCCTGGAGTGCTAAGCTAATATGTTGCAATGTACATACGTGGCTACAGGAAGTGTGCTTACTAAAGGAATACGTGACTGGAAGTTCCGAATGTACCGAGCATTGTGAAAAAATAAGGAAGTAACAGAGATGAGTCAACCACAGATTGAAGGTCACAACAGAAACAAAAAAGGCTGAGTTGTAAGTCTCCTACCATCCCTGGTGGGAGTGGAGAGGGACTGTCCCCTTGCAAGAAGTAGAGGGACTAGATAAAGAGGTACTCAGTGTTGGTATTGCGTTTTGTGAGGTCAGCGGAGAATTACTTGACAAAGGGATGAGGTGTTAGTGCAGATAGGTAGGGTTAATATAGAATAGATGTGATGGGCTGAAGGGTCTCTTTCTCTGCGATATACTGTAGCTCTATATCCCAGGCCTCTGGCACTGTGAGGCAGTGGTTGTAATAACTGTGTCACTGGATCTGTTTTAGATCTGGAATGTGTGATATTATTTTCAATACTTGTGCTAGTAATTATATGGAGTTCTAGGGAGTGTGTCAGTGTTTACAGGGAATTCCTGGGGATGTTTTAATGTTTATTGTCATTTCGCAGGAATGTGCCTCTATTTACTAGGGTTTCCTGTTAGAGTGTACGAAGAATTCCTGGTTATTACTAACATTTGTGGGAAGATCCAACAAGTGCTTACAAGAAATTCCTAGTCACTTTCACCATTTGGGGGGAAGGGGTTTCATATTCAGTTTTCCAAGAAGCTTGCCAGCATTGGTAGGGAATTTTCTGGAATCTGACATTTACGTCTCTACCAAAGGCAAGACACTCCTTCCCTCTGCTAGCCTGCAGGTCACCCTTGGGCAAGGTGTAGCACCTGCTTAGACCCCGATCAGGGCCATGTGAAACCATGGGAGCAGGTGGTGGATGGTCGTACGAGCAGCCGGTGCAGATCACAAGTCCTGGTTATGTGACCACTGACTCCAGGCAGACAATCTCTGATGAGTGTTGGCCATGGGGAGTCACCCGTCTTGTAAAGACTTTACCCAGAAGAAGGCAAGGACAAACCACTCTGTAGAAAAATTTGCCAAGAACAATCATGGTTATGGAAAGACCATGATCACCCATGTCATATGACACGGCAGATAATAATGATGTCATACGACATGGCTCGTAACAAACGAACAGCAACATTTAAAGGGGGTTCCCCAGAGGCTGCCAGCAATCTCAAGGAATCCCAATGAACATTATCAGCATTTACAGAGGGTTCCTTTGTGTGTTTCAACCTTGTTCCTGGGAACTTTTATATTTTTCCTCTGCTCTACTGGGAAAATTCCATTGTGTTTAGGGAGTTCCTGGGTGTCTGTCAGCACTTATACAGAGTTGCCAGGAGTGTTTTAGTAATTCAGAATCAGAATCAGGTTTATTATCACCAGCGTGTGACATGAAATTTGTTAACTTAGCAGCAGCAGTTCAGTGCAATACATAATCTAGCAGAGAGAGAAAAATAATAAATAAAATTAAAAGAATAATAATAAATGAACAAGTAAATCAATTACATATATTGAATAGATTAAAAATTAAAAAATAGATTAGTTCAGCATTTACCTGGAGTTCTGGGCAGTGCGTGTATATTCTCAGGAGTTGTTTAGTATTTACCGGGTATGCTGGAGGATGTATCAGTACACACAGGGTGTTCCCTGGAGTGTTTCACAGTATTTACACAAAGTCACTGAAAGATTATTGGTATTGATAGGGTGTCCTTGAACAATTGTCAGCAATCATATGGAGTTTTCTGGGAGAATGTAGATATTTATAAGATACTCCCAGTATTATGTTAATATTTCCAGCATGTTCCTACTGTATATCTTTGGTTCCCTGGATCATGTCAGTATTTATTCGAGTTCCCTGATATGTGTCGGTACTCACAGGATTGTGTCAGTTCCAATGTGTATGTCTCGACCACAGCCAATCCAAACCCAGTCTGACCACAGCCAATCCAAACCCAGAGTAACCACAGCCGATCCAAACCCAGAGTGACCACAACCAATCCAAACCCAGAGTAACCACAGCCAACCCAAACCTAGAGTGACCACAGCCAACCCAAACCCAGAGTGACCACAGCCGATCCAAACCCAGTGTGACCACAGCCGATCCAAACCCAGTGTGACCACAGCCAATCCAAACCCAGAGTGACCACAACCAATCCCATCCAGAACCATTATAAACCAGACCAGACTACAGCCAATCCAAACTAACCCCAAAAATACTTTGCAGATCGGGCAGCCACTGTGTAGAGGAATGTAGGGGACTTCTCATTAGAACAGGGTCACTAACCCAAAACGTTGCTAGTGTTTTTCTTTCCGTACAGATACTGACTGACCTGCTGAATTCTTCCAGCAATTTTTGGTTTTTATTTCGACCTGACCACAACCTATCCTGACCCAACCATGACTTTCTTAAGCCTGACCTCGACCCTTCTGACCCATCCACAACCTATCCTGACCTGACCATGACCTTTCTGACCCGTCCACAACCTATCCTGACCTGACCATGACCTTTCTGACCTGTCCACAACCTATCCTGACCTGTCCACAACCTATCCTGACCTAACCATGACAGATCCTGACCTGGCGATGACCTATCCTGACCTGACCATGACCTTTCTGACCCGTCCACAACCTATCCTGACCTGACCATGACCTTTCTGACCTGTCCACAACCTATCCTGACCTGACCACAACCTATCCTGACCCAACCATGACTTTCTTAAGCCTGACCTCGACCCTTCTGACCCATCCACAACCTATCCTGACCTGACCATGACCTTTCTGACCCGTCCACAACCTATCCTGACCTGACCATGAACTTCCTGACCTGTCCTCAACCTATCCTGACCTGACCACAATTTACCCCAATCTGATCATGACCTACTTGACCTAACCATGACAGATCCTGACCTGATCATCACCTATCTTGACCTGACTGTGACCTATATTGACCAGACAAAACCGATTCTGACCCAACCATCACTTTCTTTAATCTGAACATGACCTTCCCTAACCTGACTCACTCTGAGGTCTTAATGTTTTTCCATAACCAACCCATCCGTATCTGCAGAAAGAACTGCTCCTCACACAGTGGCTCAGATGTAACCTAAGAATAGAAGATCCAGAAGAAAATCTCCCTGAGCTGGATAAGATTTGGCCCATCCTGACACCAACTGTTCCACAAGAATCCAGCCCATCATATAGTTAGTTCCCTCAGGGTGTGTGGAGAGCCAGACCTCAGTGGAAGGCCCAGAACTCTGGCTCCAGGAAACAACCAAAGGGGCTGATTGGTGGGACGGGGGGGGGGGGGCTCGGTTTGCACTCAACTGGGAGGCTCTGAGAGAGGACTGTACGTTTGGAGAGAAAAACCCACACAAAATGCAGGAGGAACTCGGCAGGTCAGGCAGCATCTATGGAGAAGAGTAAACAGTCGACGTTTCAGGCCGAGAAGCATCATCACGGCCCTTCATTTGGAGAGAGTTAAGCCTGCTTCAATAACCCAGTCTCCACTACCAAAGGGAAGGAATGCATGGCTTCTCACCTTTGTCTGAGGAGTGAGGTGACAAGCCTCGACAAGCCCTGGAGCAGAACGCACCACGGGGCTGGCCACATTGAGATGTCAGAAACATTAATATTAAAGAAGGAAAGATAATCTGTAGCTGTAGGGTAGCAGCCTGCACATTCTGCACTGTTGTCTGGCAGAGCATGAAGGGCACGACGGGATATGGGGAGGGAGCCTGGGACTGAGAGGGAACATGGATCGGCCATGATGTAATGGCGGAGTAGACTTGACGGGCCAAATGGCCTAATTCCGTTTCTGTATCTAAGGACGTCACATCGTCATCGATAAAGATTAATTTCATTTGTCATGCATCAAAACTTACAATGAAATGCATCATTTGCATCAACGACCAACACGGTCTGAAGACGTGTGGGTGCGTGGGGTGCAGTCATGCTTCTGACACCAACATAGCGCGCAGTCAGCTCGCTGACCCTAACGCATCCATCTTTTTGGACTGTGGGAGGAAACCAGAGCACCTGGAGGAAACCCACGTGGTCGTGGGGAGAGCCTGCAAACTCCTCATGGACAGTGGCAGTAACTGAACCCTGATCTTACAGCTGTACTGTAAAGATCAGGACAGGCAATAGATTCCGGCCTTCCCTGCGATGTCCAGATTGCAAAGAAACTAAAGAAAAAGATGGGAAGAATCAGAGGCAGGTTTGTTCTCACTGGCATAAGTTGTGAAATTTGTTATATTTATGGCAGCAGTCCAAAGCAATATATAATAGTAGAGGAAAAAATGTGAATTACAGTAAGTATATATAAAATAGTTAAATTAAGTATGTAGTTCAAAAATAGAAATAAAAAAAAGTAGTGAGGTGGTGTTCATGGTCTCAATGTCCATTCAGGAATTGGACGGCAGAGGGGAAGAAGCTGTTCCTGAATCATTAAGTTTGTGACTTCAGGCTCCTGTACCTCCTTCCTGATGGTAGCAATGAGAATAAGGCATGACCTGGTTGATGGTGGTCCTCAATAATGGACGCCACCTTTTTGAGGCAATGCTCCTTGAAGATAACAAGAAGATAACAACTCTGTGTACAAGATATTAAGAGGAATAGACAGAGTGGACAGCCTGCGCCTCTTCCCCATGGCACCACTGCTCAGTACAAGAGGACATGGCTTTAAGGTAAGGGGAGGGAAGTTCAAGGGGGATATTAGAGGAGGGTTTTTCACTCAGAAAGTGGTTGGTGCGTGGAATGCACTGCTTGAGTCAGTGGTGGAGGCAGTTACACTAGTGAAGTTTAAGAGACTACTAGACAGGTATATGGAGGAACTTAAGGTGGGGGGGTTATATGGGAATTTGGCACGACATTGTGGGCCGAAGGGCCTGTAATGAGCTGTACTATTCTATGTTCTATGTAAGATGTCCAGGAGGCTGGTGTCCATGATGGAGCTGACTGAGTTTACAACTCTCTGCAGCTTACTTCGATCCTATGCAATAGCACCGGCCCCCACTCCCACCATACCAGACAGTGATGCAGCCAGTTAGAATGCTCCCCATGGTACATCTATAGAAATTTGTGAGTGTTCTGTGGTCCATGGTCCATAGACCATCGAACATAGAGCGGTCCAGCTCAGGAACAGGTGCAGTCCTGTCGGCAAACAATGTTGTGCCAAATTGATTGGTTGGTTGTCCATTGTTTCCAACGACGACAGTTAGATTTGTGCAGTTGTGTTGTGTGTTCGAGGGCAGCTGCTGTGTCCAAGTTGTGAGCGACGGAGATGTTCACGATAGGGACGTGAAAACCCTGCCGGATCTGAAAGTGGAGCCACTGCTATTGCTTTCCTTCCTTATCGGGCCGCGGTTGTACTGCTCAGCGCCCCTCCTCCCGGATGCTGTGAGCGGTTCCAACCAGGCCTCACCAGCCACTCCGGACTTGCGCAGATTAACTGAATACAGAAGGTGGGGCATTATATCGAATTTGTATAAGACATTGGTGAGGCCTGGTTTGGAGTGTTGTGTGCAGTTTTGGTCACCTAACTCCAGGAAAGGGGGAAATAAGGTTGAAAGAGTGCAGAGAAAATTTACAAGAATGTTGCTGGGACTGGAGAACCTGAGTACAAAGAAAAGATGGAATAGGTTAGGACTTTATTCCTTGGAACATGGACGACTTAGGGGAGATTTGTTCGAGGTGTAGAAAATTATGAGGGGTGTAGACAGGGTGAATGCAAGCAGGCTTTCTCCACTGCGGTTGGGTGGGATGACAATCAGAGGTCATGGGTGAAGGGTGAAAGGTGAATAGTTTAAGGGGAATGTGAGGGAGAAACTTCTTCACTTAGAGGGATGTGAGAGTGTGGAGCTAGTGCTTGTGACCTCGATTTCAATGTTTAAAAGAAGTTTGGATAGTAGAGGTATAGAAGTCTATGGTCCAGTGCAGGTTAATGGGACTAAGCAGTTTAATGGTTCAGCACAGACTAGATGGGCCGAAGGGCCTGCTTCTCTGCTGTACTTTTCTATGACTCTATGACTTATTTTATTACTTGTTGGTATCTGCCTCTAGGTAGTCATTCAGAACTCTAGGCCCTAGTTGCTAACTTACCTCAGAATTGCCCTCCCTTGATAATTTAGAGCTGCTTTGAATCCTGGACCCCAGGGTAGTGCTGGCGCGTTTGGTGTTACGCGGCGCTGGGGTGTTTGCTCAGCAGAGTTTCCCGCGCCTCGAGAGAGGGAGGGCGCAGAGGTGACTGATACCGCGGCGAGATTAGCCGCTTGGAGTAATTGGATTTTCGAGCCTTGTGATATTAGAGATGAGCTGCCTGATAGTTGCCTGCGGCAGGCTAGTTCAGTGAGGCTCAGCTCACAGTGCTACCAGCTCAGACTTGACACTGGATTACAGGAGATATCATTTATAAAACTGTGTCTGTACAACTGACTTCTACCCAATACAGACACGGTGACTGTCCGTGTTTCTGGACGGGAAAGAAGGCTCACAGTTATTCCAGAATTCGTTAGGAACTTTCCATGGGGAGCTTCGTACAGAGGGACCAATTCTTTTATGATTTATTTTTATTCTTTGCAATACAGCGTGGATCTTCGAGCAGCGCTGCCCAGCAACCCCCAGATTTAATCTGAGCCTAATCATGGGACGATCTCCAATGACCGATTAGCCTACTGACCGGTGTGTCTTTGGACAGTGGGAGGGAGCCGGAGCACCCGGAGGGAGGTCACGGGGAGAACGTACAAACTCCTTACCGGCAGCGGCCCGAGTTGAACCTGGGTTGGCTGTCCCATCCTGCTAACCACTATGTGGCCGTTCTGTCCCAGTGCACAGAGAATCGGAAACAGGGGCGTCAACTCAGCCAGATCCCTCATGGACACTAGTCTCCCAACATCGAATGTGAAATGAATTATTAACGACACTCAATGTCCACTCAGAAATTGGATGGCAGAGGGGAAGAAGCTATTCCTGAATCGTTGAGTGTGTACCTTCAGGCTCCTGTAACTCCTTCCCGACAGTAACAATGAGAAGAGGGCATGTCCCGGGAGGTGGGGGTCCTTAATGATGGACACTGCCCTTCTGAGGCACTGCTCCTGAAGATATGCTGGATGCTGGGGAGGCTATGTGAATAAATTGCAGTCAACATTTCGGGCTGAAACCCTTTGGCAGGATTGACTGTACTTTCTTCCATAGACGCTGCCTGGCCTGCTGAGTTGTGTGAGTGTGTGTGTGTGTGTGTGTGTGTGTGTGTGTGTGTGTGTGTGTGTGTGTGTGTGTGTGTGTGTGTGTGTGTGTGTGTGTGTGTGTGTGTGTGTGTGTGTGTGTGTGTGTGTGTGTGTGTGTGTGTGTGTGTGTGTGTGTGTGTGTTGGATTTCCAGCATCTGCAGATTTTCTCTTGTCTAGACTAAGTGAATGTGTTCTTATATACAGAAATACCTTTGGGAGTCCTCATTAATACGGACACACACCAGGGAACTGCCCTGGTGCTCCTGATCTTCCGTTTACAGTGAGTCACTATCTCAGCGAGCTGCCACTGCAAAGGAGTTAGCAGCAGTGTGTTAGTATTTATATCAGGGTTCCCTGAGAAAGTACTAACATTTATGGAGAGTTCCTGGGTGTGAGTTTTTAATTTTTAAAATTTATTTAGAGATACAGCACGATAAGTGGCCCTTGCAGCCCAAAGGCGGCATCCATCGTTAAGGACCCCCACCACTCAAGACATCCCCTCTTCTCGTTGCTACCATCAAGGGGGAAGTACAGGAGCCTGAAGACAAATACACTATGTTTAGGGACAGCTTTCTCCCTTCCACCATCAGATTTCTGATCACAATGAACATTATCCACTTTTTGCTCTCTCTTTTTTAAATATTTCTTTGTAAATCGTAGTTTTCATGTATTCCACCATCTTGCCGCTGCAAAACAACAAATTCCATGTAATATGTCAGTGGAAATAAAGGTGATTTTGATAATCCAGTGTTTAAACTGACACCCGGGACAGTCATAGTTCCCAGCGGACTCCTCTGATATTTAATGTCCCCCAAGAGGACATGCCCAGCCTCTGGTTTAATTTCCCTTGTGAAAGGTGCCATTTCTGACTGTACTCACGCAGCACTGGGGAGCGCTGGCTCTCTGTGCTCGAAATATGAGGCTGGATCCCCTGCCTCAGGGGCAAGAGTGGGGCCTGCTGATTGACTGATTCCTACAGATGTACCATGGAGAGCATTCTAATTGGCTGCAACACTGTCTGGAATGGGGGTGGGGTGTACACGGCACAGGATCGAAGTAATCTGTGGAGATTTGTAAACTTTGTCAGCTCCATCAAGGCCACCCAGCCTCCATAGTATCCAGAACATCTCAGGGAGCGATGCCTCAAAAAGATGGCGTCCATCATTAAGGACCCCCATCACCCAGGACTCATTGCTACCATCAGGGAGGAGGTACAGAAGCCTGAAGACACACACTCAGTGATTCAGGAACAGCTTTTTCCCTCTGCCATCAGGGAGGAGGTACAGAAGCCTGAAGACACACACTCAGTGATTCAGGAACAGCTTTTTCCCCTCTGCCATCCGATTTCTGAATGGACATTGAACCCATGAACACTACCTCACTACTTGTTTATTTCTATTTTGGCACTACTTATTTAAGTTAACTGTTTAGAATCAGAATCAGGTTCATTATCATCGGCATGTGTCATGAAATTTGTTAACTTAGTGGCAGCAGTTCAATGCAACACATAATAAATATAGAAAAAAAGTAAGTTATTCAATTACAGTAAGTATATATATGTGTGTGTATTGACTAGATTAAAAATAGTGCAAAAACAGAAATAATATATATTAAAAAAGACAGTGAGGTAGTGTTCATGGGTTCAATGTCCATTTAGGAGTCAGATGGCAGAGGGGAAGAAGCTGTTCCTGAATCACTGAGTGTGTGCCTTCAGGCTCCTGTACCTCCTCCCTGATCGTAACAGTGAAAAGAGGACATGTCCTGGGTGGGGGGGGGGGTGAAAAAATATATATACCTGCTGTAATTCGTATTTTCTCTCTATTATTATGTATGGCATTGTACTGTTGCCGCAAAGAGAACAAATTTCATGATACACGCTGATGGTATTAAACCTGAATCTGATTCTAAACACAAAGTACACTGCAGATGCTGTGGTCAAATCAAACACGTACAAACAAGCTGGAGGAACTCAGCAGGTCGGGCAGCATCTGTTGAAACAAGCAAGTCAACGTTTCGGGCCGAGACCCTTCAAGTCCTGACGAAGGGTCTCGGACCGAAACGTTGACTGCTCATTTCGACGGATGCTGCCCGGCCTGCTGAGTTCCTCCAGCTTGTTTGTATGTGTTGAATCTGATTCTGTCTGCTCGTTTAGGTAATTACACTCTGGAGGGGAAGGTAGGACGTGTATTTGTGGCTGTACAAAGCCAGTGAGGAATGAGTGTGCTGCCGAACAAACTCGGGACTCCTCATTGAGATTGTCCATCTGGGAACAGAAAGGCCCTGTCAGCATCAACCCAGGAAAGAAGGAGCTAATGTTCCTCACCCGCTCCAAACCCATAACAGCACCACAACCAGCTCACTTGTGCTGCAGCTCACAGCCTCTTTGTTTCATCCTGAGAGCCTGCTGTGAATTAGTCATGGTCGGAAAAGCTCACCAAGTTCTCTGCTTTCTGGGGAGGCTGAAGAGAGCTGGACGAGGCACGTCAATATGCACAGCCTCCTACAGATGCACAGTAGGGAGCGTCCTAATGCTGCATCACTGCGTGGTACGGAAACTGCGCTGCAGTAGTTAGGAAGAAGTGAGCTGGGGCAGTCAGCGCATTTTGCGTGCCACAGTCCTGAGGAGGCATGAGACTGCTTGGAGGGAGAGAGAGTTTAAAAGAAGCAAGCAGGGCAGTTGGCACATTTCGCGCACCAAAGTCCCAAGGAGAGATTGGATTGCACATAATTAGGCACCTGGCAAAGAACAATAAAAATGTGTTAGGTTTAAGTGGATTGGTCATTGTGTGAGTGGGCCAGTGTTGGAGTGGAGAGTTGAGGCTTTGTCTCATTGATGCTTACCAGTTGGAAGGTTAATTGGTCATTGTAAATTGTCCCATGATTAGGGTAGGATTAAATCGGGGGAGGAGTTGCTGGGTGGCATGGTTCAAAGGGCTGTAAGAGCCTATTCCTCACTGGATCTCAATAAATAAATAAAGCTATGTATTTATAAGCTATCTTATATTTATTGTTTTTTATATTATTGTGTTCTTTATCTTATTTTGTCTTTTGTGCTACATCGGATCCAGAGTAACAATTATTTCGTTCCCCTTTACCCCTGTGCACTGGAAATGACATTAAGCCATCTAGATTTTGAATCTTGGATAAATAGCGTGTATTCTCTGGAGAGGTATTTTATTTCTCCACAGCTTTCCTCCTCCCTTCTTTCCTTCTGCCCCCACCAGATCCTTCCTTCCCTCTCATGGACTCAAAGAGGGATGCAGGAAACCAGACCCCTCTGCTAACCATCAGCCACCTGTTTAGAACGACCCTATACAAATCCTTTCTTTTCTTCCCACATTCTCAGCATTTTGCCCAGATCTCACACACTGATGGTCATTTATAACTGCCAATTTGCTTACTGATCTGCTCACCTTTGAGGGGAAACTGGAACCCCCAGGATGCCCAGGCAGTGAGAAGTAGAAAACACGAACACCATACGACAGTTCCCGAGGTCAGTATTGAACCTGGGTCTCTGTCCTCTGCTCTCCTCTCTTCTCTCTATTTCTTGTTATTTCCTCTTTCTCTCTCTTTCTGTACTTTCGTTTTATTTCTTTTTCTCTCTCCTTTCACTTTCACATTCTTCTTCTTTCTATTGTTCTTTCTATCATTTTCTCTGTCTTTTCCACTCTCCCTTTCTCTTTTATCCAATCTTTACCTGTCATTGTTTTCACTCTATCTCTCTTTCCCTCTCCTTATCTCTCTCTTTATCTCTCTCTATATCTCTCTCTATCTATTGCACTCTCTATCTCTTTCTATCCCTCTCTCCATCTCCCTCTCTCCCACCCTCTCCCTTCCCTCTCTCTCCCTCCCACTCCCCCCCTCTCTCTCTCCCTCTCTCTCTCTCTCCCTCCCTCCCTTCCTCCCTTCCTTCCCCCCTCTCTCTCTCTCTCTCCCCCCTCCCTCTCCCTCTCCCTCTCTCTCTCTCTCCCTCTCTCTCTCCCTCCCTCTCCCCCTCTCTCTCTCCCTCTCTCTCTCTCTCCCTCCCTCCCTTCCTCCCTTCCTTCCCCTCTATCTCTCTCTCTCTCTCTCTCTCCCCCTCTCCCTCTCCCTCTCCCTCTCTCTCTCTCTCTCCCTCTCTCTCTCTCTCTCCCTCCCTCTCTCCCTCTCTCTCTCCCTCTCTCTCTCCCTCCCTCTCTATCTCCATCTCCCTCTCCCTACCTTCCACACCAAGGTTAGGAAGTGAGGGATTGAGTTGAAGGCAATGCTGCTGCAGTGGAAAACTCATCATAAATGTCATCACTGAATTGTAGAAATGTCACACAGTACATCCAGATTAAGAGGCACAGAAATAAGTTGGGTAAGATGAATTTTAAATTTGGAAACCTGGGTTCTCACTCACTTACTTAATATTTTAGAAAATTTGACAGAACTGGACCAGAGACCTGCCATCGACTGAAGACTATTTTATTTCCTCTCATGAGGAAGCATATTATCCATCTGCATTGCTCTTTAAACGAGGCACATTCTTCACCTGTTCCATCTTGTAAGCGGGGGTGGTGGTATTGACTAGTCCATAGCCATTTCCGTGACAACTGCAACCCACAATGCTTTGCTTCTCCTGTTGGCCATAGTGGGACATCTATAGGCAATGTCTGCCTGCTTTACTTCTAAAGCAACACTCCTCAGACTTCTGCTGAGTCTTTGCTTCCTCTTC
Organism: Hypanus sabinus; assembly: GCF_030144855.1. Taxonomy (NCBI): domain Eukaryota; kingdom Metazoa; phylum Chordata; class Chondrichthyes; order Myliobatiformes; family Dasyatidae; genus Hypanus; species Hypanus sabinus. The sequence continues at coordinate 42,844,389 of NC_082731.1, read as the reverse complement.
AAGTCCTGGTTTACGTGCCCCTGGATTTTTTTTTCAGTGGAATTGTGACTTTTGGATTCCTTCTGCCAATAGTTTACCTGATCAGCCAATGATTCGGAAATTAGCCTGTGAGGACCCATAAAGGTAAACCTGGGCTATTCTGGTGTTTTTTTTCCCAGGAGCCAGTTCTCCAATTGAGAAAATGGAGGACATTCCACAGAGAAGCATGTGCTAACATGAGGGGTTGGACAAACTTGGCTTGTTTTCTCTGGAGAGGTGGAGTCTGAGAGGAGATCTGATAGAGGCTTATAAGATTATGAGGGGCACAGATAGAGTAGACAGAGGGTATCTGTTTCCAAGGGTAGAAATGTCCAGAGGGAATGCAAGGAAGGTGAGAGGGAGTTGGTTCAAAAGGGATGTGGGCGGTAAGTTTTTTTCACTCAGAGAGTGGTGGGTGCTTGGAATGCACTGCCTGGTATGGTGGGAGAGGCAAATACATCAGGGGCTTTTAGGTAGGCACATGGATGTAAGGAAGCTGGAGGGTAATTGTGTAGGTAGGAGGGATTCATTTTTGGAGTGTTTTTTATCTACTTTTTGGCTGATTCAGCACAACAAAAGGGCCTGTTTCGGTGCTCTACTCTTCCATGGTCTACATGGAATGCTTCTCTGCATTTTCCCACAACACCCACTGCCTCACCATTCCCTACTTTCTTTAACTCTCTAATCCCTTCACTACCTAGAGGAGGCCAATCAAATGTAACTTCCAACATGAACCATCTCACCTCAGAATGAGGATTGTGACTGGGATCTTTCTAGCATGTGTGACACTAGCCAGCCAAAGCAACGATCCTGAGATTATGTCCCACTTTGTCAAAGCTTTTACGGTCAGATAACTTCTGCAGTGGAAGACATTAGACTATAAAGAAGGACTATGTAATAAGCACGGTGTTGTGTAAAATCCAACTTTATTTTCTTCTTTCACCCCTCTTTTAGGAGGTCAAGGAAAACTCAAGAAGCCAGCCAATCAAAAGCCCTGTAGGGATGCTGTAAAGCCAGGTGACTCTGGGAAGGTGGCTGAATGTTAAAGATGGCAACCCAATACAACAATGAACTGAAATGTGTTAGCGTAGAGTGGGACTTCCTTCAAGGACTGCTCGTAAAGAACCAGCCTGTCCCTTGGTAAGACTTGCGTGGCTCCCAGTTGAGCATGCAACTCTTTATGCTGCTTTCTCGGGGTGGGGGGGGCCGTGTCGGTGGGAGGAGGGCGGTGAGGATGGGATGGACTTTCTCTCTCCAGTCGCAACCAGTCCTTGATCATCTCACACGTCTTGCTTGGTCTTCTCAAAAATCTTTAACCAGTTTAAGCTTCCAGAGATAAAACCGTTGGTAATCGTAATGTAACAACGTGAAGTGAGGCTAAGACAATCAGATGTTAAGGAGTTACTTACGTTGAACTTTGTGTGTAACTTAACTTTATGAAGTATAAGACTATGAGACATAGGAGCAGAATTTAACCATTCAGCCCATCGAGTCTGTTCACCGTTCAACCATGGCTGACTTACTATTCTCTCAGCCCCATAGACTTGTAAAAGTTGTATCCACTATTGAGACTTATTAGACACCCTGACTAATCAAGAACCTAATCAAGGGAGAGGGTGGGAGAGAGGGAGATGGAGAGAGGGATAGAAAGAGATAGAGAGTGCAATAGATAGAGAGAGATATAGAGAGAGATAAAGAGAGAGATAAGGAGAGGGAAAGAGAGATAGAGTGAAAACAATGACAGGTAAAGATTGGATAAAAGAGAAAGGGAGAGTGGAAAAGAACCCTGCTTTAACTATACCTAGTGACTTGACCTCCACAGCCATCTCTGGCAATGAATTCCACAGATTCACCACCCTCTGGCCTAAGAAATTCCCCCTCAGCTCTGTTCTAAAGGGGTGTCCTTCTATCCTGAGGCTGTGCCCTCTGGTCCCAGACTAGTGCACTGCTGGAACCATCTCCATGTCCACTCGGCTTTTCAATGTAGGTCCTGTGGGGGACACAGTGAAGTGTAATGTGATATTGTTTGGAAGCAAGAATGAAGACCAGTGGGGTAGACTGGATAGAATAGTTGAAAGGAGTGCAGGAGCAGAACGATTGCTTTGAGGCACGTTAACAGAGTGGTTAGTGAGATAGATGGAATGCAAACTGGTGTGGACAGGGACAGTTGCCGTGTACATGATCAATATTTCTGATGTCTTCATGCTCCTGGGCCTTCCCTCTGAAGATAGCAAGGAGAAGAGGACATGTCCTGGGTGGCAGAGGTGATTCATGATGGTTGATGCCTCCTTGAGGTATCTCCTTTCGAGAATGGGGAGAGGCCAGTTCCCATGATGGATCTGGATAGCACCAACTCTCTGCTGCCTCTTTTGATCCTAAACCTTGGAGCCTGATTTCAGCCGACTTTTGCACGTACCTGCAAGTACCCTGAAACCTCACCTTTAACCTCATCCTTCAGCTTCCCAATCACTGAAGTCATTTCCTTTCTTCTGCTTTCCTCCCTTCTTAAAGAGTGGAGTGACCTTTGCAATTTTCCAGCCCTCTAAAACCATTCCAGTATCTAGTGATTCTTGTTAAATGATTCTTTCAGACTTCCGGTAAGATGGCAGCACATTTGGACACAGCAGCCTCCCTAGGGACAACCAAAGGTGCTTTCGTCTTTTTTAAACATCTTTTTTTTTAATCACAAGACATTGCTGGACATGAAGAACAAGTACTGCAGGTCTACCCCATCAGTGAGCTGCTTGTTGGCAGAAGCTGGACTTGGTGCCGATCCTGTGACAGAAAGGTATTAGAGTCAGTCCAGAAAGGCAGTGTGCAGTCTAACAGCTAGAGGTTGGCTTGGATGTTTCCCTAGCGATTGTACGACTCAGTTGGACATTGGTAATGTAAAATACCGCCTCAATGTGGCATTGGTTATAGTGAGGATTAGGCCTCAAGCTGTGGGCTTGCCTGTTGCAGCCATCCATGAGACTCAATAGACAGTAGGTGCAGGAATAGGCCATTCGGCCCTTCTAGCCAGCACCACCATTCACTGTGATCATGGCTGATCATCCACTATCAGTACCCCGTTCCTGCCCTCTCCCCATATCTCTTGACCCCGCTATCTATATGAGCTCTATCTAACTCTCTCTTGAATGCATCCAGAGACTTGGACTCCACTGCCTTCTGGGGCAGAGCATGCCACATATCCACCACTCTCTGGGTGAAAAGGTTTTTCCGCATCTCTGTTCTAAATGGCCTACCCCTTATTCTTAAACTGTGGCCTCTAGTTCTGGACTCACCCATCAGTGGGAACATGCTTCCTGCCTCCAGTGTGCCCAATCCCTTAATAATCTTATATGTTTCAATCAGATCCCCTCTCATCCTTCTAAATTCCAGTGTATACAAGCCCAGTTGCTGGCGATGCTGGCAGCAGTATATCGCGGCATCCATGCTGGATAGAGGGCAGGTCCCATCCGTTGATGCTGCTCTCCAGTATTTGCTCTGTGGAAGACGAGCTGGATAGCAGGCATCCATACACTTGTCTGCGGACTGCTGAAAACTGCTTGTTCTTACCAATAACACACAATACCGTCAATTTACAGAACATGTCACTCAAGGATGTGGGCGATGCATTTATTTTTTGTGTGGGGCTGCATGGTTACTGCTATCTTATATGTGTTATATATGTGCCTTGTGTTGTGTTAAACTATTGGTACTATGATTTGCATCTTGGCCCCACAGGAACGCCATTTCATTTAGCTACATTCATATAGTCATATATGGTTGAATGATAATTAAATTTGAACTTGGTCATTACTAATGCCTCCACATCTCTACAGCTTTGTCTTTTCAACACCCTGGGGTGAAATCCACCTGGCTCAGGTGACTCATCTACCTTTAAACCAATTTTGCCTCTCTTTTACTCTTTATATATCTAAAAAACAATCTTTTAGGTCATAAGACCAAAAGATATAGGAGCATAATCAGGCCATTTGGCCCATCGAGCCATCTCGGCCATTTCATAATAGCCGATCCAATTTTCCGCTCAGCTCCAACCTCATGCCTTTTTCCTGTACCCCTTTATGCTCTGACCAATCAAGAATATATCAACCTCTACCTAAAATATATACAAAGACTTGGCTTCCACAGCTGCCTGTGGCAAAGAATTCCACAGATTTCACCATCCTCTGGCTAAAGAAATTTCTCCTCATCTCTGATCTAAAAGGATGCACCTCTATTCTGAAGCTGTGTCCTCTGGATTTAGACTCTCCCACCATAGGAAACATCCTCTCCACATCCACTCTGTCAAGGCTTTTCACCATTCAGTAGCTTTCAATAAGGTCACCCCTCATTCTTCTGAATTCTAGTGAATACAGGCCCAGAGCCATCAAACTCTTTTCATATGGCAAGACATTCAATCCTAGAATCGTTTTCGTAAACCTCCTTTGAATCGTCTCCAGTTTCAGCACATCCTTCCTAAGAGAGGGGGCCCAAACTTGCTCGCAATACTCCAAGTGAGGCCTCACCAGTGCTTTGTAAAGTTTCAACATTACACCCTTGCTTTTATATTCTAGTCCTCTTGAAATGAATGCCACCATTGCATTTGTCTTCCTTACTACAGACTCAAACTGCAATTTAACCTTTAGGGAATCCTGCATAAGGACTCCCACGTCCCTTTGCACCTCAGTTTTTTGTATTTTCTTTCCATTTAGAAGATAGTCAATCCTTTAATTTCTTCTACTAAAGTGCGTGACCACACACTTCCTGACACTGTACTCCATCTGCCATTTCTTTGCCCATTCTCCTAATCTGGCTATTTCCTCAACACTACCTGCCCCTCCACCTATCTTCATATCGTCTGAAAATTTTACAACAAAGCCATCAAGTCCATCATCTGAACCACTGACATATAATGTAAGAAGAATCGGTCCCAACACAGACCCCTGTGGAAAACTACCAGTCACTGGAAAACAGTCAGAGACGGCTCCCTTCATTCCCACTCTTTATCTCCTGCCAATCATCCACTGCTTTATCCATGCTAGAATCTTTCCCGTAAACAGCCTCATGTGTGGCACCTTGACAAATGTCTTCTGAAAAGCCAAGTATGCAACATCTACTGATTCTCCTTTGTCTATCCAGCTTGTTACTTCTTCAAAGAATACCAACAGATTCATCAGGCAAGAATTTCCCTTGAGGAAACCCTGCTGACTATGGCCTATTTTATTGTGCCTCCAAGTACCCTAAGACTTCATCCTTAATAATCGACTCCAACATCTTCCCAACCACTGATGTCAGATTAACTGGCCCATAGTTTCCTTTCTTCTGCCTCTCTCCCTTCTTGAAGAGTGGAGTGACATTTCCATTCTAACTGGCTCCATCATTGTCTGATATGAGGTGGGGTGGACCAGGGTACTGCATAGGGTCAAAATAAGTTGCAGGGAGTTGTAAACTTAGTCAGATCCATCATGGGCACTAGTCTCTGTAGTATCCTGGACATCTCCAAGGAGCCATGCCTCAAAAAGGTGGCGTCCATCATTAAGAACCCCACCACACAGGTCATGACTTGTTCCCATTGCTACCATCAGGGAGGAGGTACAGAAGCCTGAAGGCACACACTCAGCGATTCAGGAACAGCTTCTTCCCCTCTACCATCCAATTTCTGAATAGACATTGAATCCATGAACACTAACTCACTACTTTATTATTTATACTTTTACATTACTTATTTAATTTAACTCTTGAATATGTATTTCATGTAACTCACAATTTTTTTCTATTATTATTTATTACAATGTACAGCTTCACCAAAGTCAACAAATTTCACAACATATGCAGGAGATATTAAAGCTGGTTCTGGTTTACCAGAATGCCGTGGGACCTTCTGCGTATTTGTCCGATTTAACCAGGGAGGGCTTCTGAACCTTATAGAGTCGCTGAATATAGTTAGGTCAACACAGGAGATCTGCGTTGTGATTCTCAGGAAGCGCCTGGGTGTGCGGACACATGCCATCAGTTCCTACCTGTCCACCCACTCGCTCTCCCAGTGGTACTGAGGCTAACTGATCTCTTGATGGTTCACATGCCATCTGCTACTGAACCTAAGACCCTGAGGGTTTTGATTCAGACACAGTGTCAGGTCTACCACAGTCCAACCCTACCCCCCAGCCATGGGCCAAGGTTCATTTTAGATGGCAGTCCACTGAATTGTAGGGATCTCGGACATTGCGAGCAGAGAGTGCCTGCTTTATAATTAGAGGTGAATGAGGTGCAGGAAAGGGGTATGATTACAGTGGAATGTGCTTCCAGGTGAGAGGTAAGGTGAGTAGGTGGAATCATCGGCAGGGAAATAAACCCAGTGCCGCCAAATTGGAAATTAATCTCTGTTCAGTTAATTCACTCAAGTGCTTTAAGTTGCTGGCATCAAAACACTGAAGGTCAAGGAGTTACACACTCAAAATGCTGGAGGAACTCAGCAGGTCAGGTGCTATCTGACCAGCAGGGGTTCCCACCCATGCCATTAAGCAAGGGGTCTGTGGACCCCAGGCTGGGAACCCCTGATCCCTATGGAGACGGATAAAGAATTGACATTTCGGGCTGAGACCCCTTACCAGGGCTGGAAAAGAAGGGGGAGCAAGCTAAAATGAGGTGATGGGGAGGGGGAGAGGGGAAGGAGTACAAGCTAAACAGGTGATAGGTGATCCCAGCTGAGAGGCAAGGTGGATAGGTGGAGCCATCATCATCATTGTCTTCGTCGTCATCATTATTATTATGTGCCACGTCGTATGACATGGGCAATCATGGTCTTTCTATGGCATTGTTCTTGGCAAATTTTTCTACAGAAATGGTTTGCCATTGCCTTCTTCTGGGCAGTGTCTTTACAAGACGGGTGACCCTCAGCCATTATCAATACTCTTCAGAGATTGTCTGCCTGGCGTCAGTGGTCGTATAACCAGGACTTGTGATCTGCTCGTTCGACCATCCACTACCTGCGCCCCCCTGGCTTCACGTGACCCTGATTTGGTGGGGGTGTGCCACACCTTGCCCAAGGGTGACCTGCAGGCTAGTGGAGGGAAGGAGAGACTTACACCTCCTTTGGTAGAGACATATCTCCAGCGCCCCCCCCCCCCCACCAATCCTGTAGGCGGGTGTTATGTAGAAAAGGTAAAGGGCTGAAGAAGGAGGAATCTGGCAGCAGAGAAGAGGGAACCATGGGAGGAGGGGCAACAGAGTTCCCACTCCAGCAGTTGGGTTTAAGTTTGGTGCAAATTTACCATTGATATGGTAATCTGCTGGCTAATGTGAAATATCTGTAGGCAGGGCTAATATACCCCAATAGTCTTGGGCAGTGTTAATCCAGAATAAAAAAAAGCATATGACCATGAGATATAGGAGCAGAATTAGGCCATTTGGCCCATCGAGTCTATGGTGTATCCATTTTCCCTCTCAGCCTCAATCTTATGCCTTCTTCCCATATCCCTTCATGCCCTGACCAATCTAGAATCTATCCACCTGCACCTTACATATACCCAATGACATGGCCTGCACAGCTGCCCGTGGCAACAAATTCCACAGATTCACCACTCTCTGGTTTAGGAAATTCCTCCTCAACTCTGTTCTGAGGCTGTCTCCTAGACTCCTCCCCCCACCCCCACTATAGGAAACATCCTGTCCATATACACACTGTTGGAGCGTGGCCAAGTGGTTAAGGCGTTAGTCGAGTGACCTGAAGGTCGCTAGTTCGAGCCTCAGCTAACGCAGCGTTTTGTGTCCTTGGGCAAGGCACTGAACCACACACTGCTCTGCGACGAAACCGGTGCCAAGCTGTATCGGCCCTTGCCCTTCCCTTGGACAACATTGGTGGCTTCAACTCTCCAAGGCGCAAATTTGTGGTCTTGAGACTAATGGATGCCTATTCTATATCCACTCTATCAAGGCCTTTCAACGTTCAATAGGTTTTAATGAGGTCACCCTTCATTCTTCTGAATTCCAGTGTGTAGAGCCAACAAATGCTTCTCATATGACAAGCCTTTCAATCTTGGAATCATTTTTGTGAACCCCCTTTGGACCCTCTCCAATGTCAGCACGTCCTTTCTTACATAAGGGGCCTTAAACTGTTCACAATACTCGAAGTGAGGCCTCTCCAGTGCTTTATAAAGTCTCAATATTCCATCCTAGCTGTTATATTCTAGTCCTCTTGAAATGAATGCTGACATTACATTTGCCTTCCTTACCACCGACTCAACCTGCAGGTTAACCTTCAAGGTCTCTTCATGCGAGGCTGAGCATCTCTTTGCTATTCTAGGCATCTCCTCCCTCTAATCTCCCAATTTATGGACATTTCCTCACTGCCCAATATGAGGCAGCCTGGATTAGAGAACGGGTCATATGAGGCGGGGTTGAACGAGCTGGGTCTTTTCTCTTTGGAGCAAAGGAGGATTAGAAGTGATTTGATAGAGGTGTACAAGATGATAAGTGGCCTAGACAGACTTGACAGCCAGAGGCTTTTCCCACATTGCTTCTTGAGGGAGGCACAATTTTAAGGTGATTGGAGAAAGGACTTGAGAAACTGAGTTACAGAGAAAGGTTGAATAGGTTAGGACTTTATTCCCTGGAGCGTAGGAGAATCTCCCAGATAGCCACATGGATGATAGAAAAATGCAGGGTTATGTAGGAGGGAAGGACTCGATTGATCTTGGAGTAGGTTAAAAGGTTCTCACAACATGGGCTGCACTCTCTATGTTCTATGACTGGATTTCACTGTAGTTTTCTGGTACTGAGAACAGATGATCTCCACAGGTGAGGCAGTTCCTGATATCTACGGTAGAATTCACCATATGTTACAGATGCAACTCTCCTGTGTACAATATCCACTGGGTGTTTCTGTATGTACAGGTGTGTCGTCCGCAGTACATCTCCGTGGTTCACTGGTGCAATCTTGCAATTATATTCTTGATATTTATTGCCTGTTTATTATTATTATTATTATTATTATTATTATTATTATTATTATTTTACTTTTTTTATGTATTTGCAGTTTGTTCTCCTTTGTGCACTGGTTTTCTTCTCTGTTGATTCTATAATGGTTATTGGATTTATAGAGTATGCCCACAAGAAAATGAATCTTAGGGTTAAACAGGGTGATATATATATAAGCATTGATAATATATCTAGACCATAAGATATGTGCAGAATTAGGCCATTTGGCCCATCAGGCCTGTTCATTCCATTTCTCCTCTCAGCCCCATTATCCGGTTTTCTCCCGGCATCCCTTCATGCCCTGACTAATCAAGAATTTATCAACCTCTGCCTTAAATATACATAAAGTCTTAGCCTCCACAGACACCTGTAACAATGAATTCCACAGATTCACCACTCTCTGGCTGAAGAAATTCCTCCTCATCTCTGTTCTAAGAGGTTGCCCCTCTATTCTGAGGCTGTGTTCTCTGGCCTTAGACTCCCCACCTTAGGAAACATCCTCTCCACATCCACTCTGTCAAGGCCTTTCACCATGCAATAGGTTTCAATGAGGTCACCCCCCATTCATCTGAATTTACTTTGAACTATGTAACATCCCACGGTGTGTTACTGAGTTTAATCCTCCTCACAAAATATTCCACCCTCCTGTGCACAATATCCCACTAGACAAGCCATAAAATATCCCAAATACAGGGGTTATGCAGATGCTGGAAATCTCAAACAATTCTCACAAAATGCCAGAGGAACTCAGCAGGTCAGGCAGCATCTATGGAGAGGAACAAACGGTTGATGTTTCGGACAGAGGCTGTAGAATCATACAGTCATTTAAAAAGAACAGCACAGAAATAGGCCCTTTGGCCCATCTAATCCATGCCGAACCACTTAAACTGCCCACTCCCATCGACCTGCACTGAGACCACAGCCGTCCCATCCGTGTACATATCCAAACTTCTCTTAAACGCTGGAATCATGCTCACACGCACCACTTGTTCCACACTCTCACCACCCTCTGAGTGAAGAGGTTTCCCCTCACATTTCCCTTCAACTTTTCACCTTTCACCCTTAACCCTTGACCTCTGGTTGTAGTCCCACCAACCTCAGTGGAAAAAGCCAGCTTGCATTTACCCAATCTACACCCCTCATAATTTAGCATACCTCTATCAAATCTCCCCTCAGCCTTCTGCATTCCAATGAATAAACCCCTATCCTATTCAATCTTTCCTTAGGTTTTGGCCCAGAATGCAGACTGTTTATTGTGGGTGTAAATGTACTTTTTCATAGTAGTCCACTGTTGGTTAAATGGAACAATTCTTTCATATACACAATATCCCATGCTTGATCATGCCGAATGCATCTTTTGTCGACGTAGTATTCTCTGTATTTTCACGAGCATAATTCTCTGATCTATAGAATATCCTAGTGTGTGTAAGTGAGTATAATCCTCCACTCTCTGCATGTGAATAGACATAAATCTGTATCAGTAGAAATAGTCCCCCTGCCCATATACAATCCCACTGTATGGTAGCAGATATGTTAAGGATTAAAGATTAGCTTTATTTTTCACATGTACATTGAAACATCAAAACAGATAGAGAAATGCATCATTTGCATCAATCCAACACAGTCCAAGGATGCGCTGGGGACAGCTTGCAAGTGTTGTTGTGCTTCCGGCACCAGTATAGCATACCCACGACTTACTAATCCTAACTGGTACGCCTTTGGAATTTCTATTTTTCAAATTATATTTGGCAATAAACCGCGGAGTAGGCCCTTCCAGTCCTTCGACCCCAGCAACCCCCGACAAACCCGATTAACCCTGAAGGAACCACGGGGCAACTTACAATGAGACAGTCGCCTGCCCTGTACGCCTTGGGGCTGTGGGAGGAAACAGGAGCAGCTGGGGTAAACCCCGGCATTCCACAGGGAGGACGTACGGCGACTCCCTACGGAACGGCACCGGAATCGAACTCTGAACTCCTGTACGCCCCGAGATATGTTGGCGTCTCACTAACTGGCATGCTACCGTGGCGCCAATTGTGAGAGGAAAACGGGGCAGCTGGAGGAAACGTACACAGGTCACATGGAAAACGTGCAAAGTCCTTACAGACAGCAGCGGTTATTGAACCTGATTTCTGGTGCTGGAATACCCCTGTGTCGTATAGTTCCTACAAGATCCCCTGTGCATTAGTAAGTGTAGCTAGATCTACAACGTTCTAATCTCTCTTACCTACTCTGCTGTTGCTGGTGATGATAGAATCTCAGATGGAGACGAGAGGGCATACAGGAGCGAGATATACCAGCTAGTTGAGTGGGGTCACAGCAACAATCTTGCACTCACCATCAGTAAGACCATAGAACTGATTGTGGACTTCAGAAAGGGCACAATGAGGGAACACACACCCATCCGCATAGAGGGATCGGAAGTGGAGAGGGTGAGCAGCTTCAAATTTCTGGGTGTCAGTACCTCTGAAGATCTGACCTGGACCCAACATATCGGTGCAGCTATAAAGAAGGCAAGACAGCAGCCATATTTCATTAGGAGTTTGAGGAGATCGGTTAAAACACACAAATGTCTATAGATGTACCGTGGAGAGCATTCTGACTGACTGCATCACCTTCTGGTATGGAAGGAATGTGTTGGGGGAGCCACTACACAGGATCGAATTCAGCTTCATAAAGTTGCAAAATCAGTTGGCTCCATCACGGGCACTAGCCTCCGTAGTATCCAAAACAACTTCAAAAAGCAGAGCCTCAAAAAGGCTATGTCCAACTTTAAGAACTCCCGCTACCCAGGACATGCCCTCTTCTCATTACATCAGGGAGGAGGTACAGGAGCTTGAAGACACACACTCAATGATTCAGGAACAGCTTCTTCCCCTCCGCCATCTGATTTCTGAACCCGTACTGTATGCCGGTGATATTAAACCTGATGCTGATTCTGATCAATCTCACTGCTTGTAATCTGTGTGTCGGTGTGATATTCCACTGAGAATCACTGGGTTTAATTCTTCTACAACCGCACTAAACTGCATTTCTCAGGGTGTAATCCTTTACTCTGCACAATCTCCTAGCATGTGTTAGCCTACAGTCAATAACACCCACTCTAGTGTTACTGCTATTTGCGTGTTAGCCCACTGGCACTTAACGAGCTGTAATCCCCCCAGCCCACACCCTGCTTGTAGCATATTCCTGAGCTGGAGGAACTCAGCAGGTCAGGCAGCCTCGAATGAGGGAAGTAAACAGTTGGCGTATCAAAGTCTTCATTCAGTCATGATTAAGGCTTACAGCCCGAAACGTAACTTGTTGTATTGGTTCTGATTTTCCAGTCAATACAATATCTCAATGTCCTTTAATGAGTGTTTTTCCCATTTAATATTCCTCTTAGCAATTTCTGTACATACCTTTTATGTTTATGTGATAGTCCTTTGTGTTACCGAACCTCCCATCTACACAGACAACCCCACACCATCCCACGTGTTACAGTGTATAAAGCATTGAATACATAATCCCACATTGTGTTATTGAATTTAATCCCCCCCAAGTCATACCCTCTGTTACTCTCAGGACCACAGTCTGTCACAGAACGTAGAGGATACAGCAGAGGAACAAATACTCTGCTGAGCCAGCTAAAAAGCAAATCAAAATCACGCAAACACTGATCCCTCCTCCGTACACCATGTCCATATCCCTCCATCTTCCTCACGTCCATATCCCTCCATCTTCCTCACGTCCATATCCCTCCATCTCCCTCACGTCCATATTCCTATCCAAGTGTCTCTTAAATCCCTCTAATGACTCACTTTACACTGCACGCTGTCGGAGCAGTGCCGCCAGGATAATCAAGGACACGACCCACCCAGCCAACACACTTTTTGTCCCTCTTCCCTCCGGGAGAAGGTTCAGGAGCTTGAAGACTCGTTCGGCCAGATTTGGGAACAGCTTCTTTCCAACCGTGATAAGACTGCTGAACGGATCCTGACCCGGATCTGGGCCGTACCTTCCAAATATCCGGACCTGACTTGCGCTACCTTACTTTCCCTTTTCTATTTTCTAATTATGATTTATAATTTAAATTTTTATTATATTTATTTTGATTTGTACTTCAGGGAGCACAAAGCGCTGAATCAAATATCGCTGTGATGATTGTACGCTCTAGTATCAATTGTTTGGTGACAATAAAGTAATTTATTTGCCTCTACCACCATACCAGGCATCCACCACTCTCTGAGTAAAAAACTTACCCCTCACATCGCCCTTGAACCTACCCCCTCTCACCTTCAATGGATGCCCTCTTGTATCAGACGTTTCATCCCTGGGAAAGAGGTACTCTCTGTCCACTCTATCTATGCCTCTTGTAATTCTGTAAAGCTCTATCAGATCTCCACTCAGCCTCTGGCCCTCCAGAGAAAGCAGCCAGACTCCTGATATATCACATGCCCTCTAAACCAGGCAGCATCCTAGTAAACCTCTTCTGCACCTCTGCAATGCCTCAACATCCTTCCTATAGTGGGCTGACCAGATCTGTACACAATACTCCAGATGTAGCTGAGCAGGAGCTTTATCAAGTTACAGCATTACCTCCTCAACTAATAAAAGCAAGCATTCCATAAGCCTTCTTATCCACTTTATTGACCTGTGTAGCTATGTGGCTATATTTCAAGGAGCTATGAACTGTCATGAAAATCGATTTCTCCCTCTGCCAAAAAAAAATTTCCTTCCCCATCCCCTTTTCTTCTATTCCCCGCTCTGATCTCCTACCTCTTCTCATCCTCCTATCACCACCCCCTTCCCTTTCTCCTATGGTCTACCCTCCTCTCCTATCAGATCCCTTCCTCTCCAGCTCTTTACCTTTCCTTCCTCTCTGGCTCATTCCATCTATCCTCCTTCCCCTCCTTCCCCTTTTTATTCTGGCATCTTCCCCCTTCCTTCTCAGTCCTGAAGAAGGGTCTCGGCCTGAGACGCTGACTGTTTATTCACTTCCGCAGACGCTGCCTGACCCGCTGAGCTCCTCCAGCAAAATGCGTGTGTTGCTTTGGATTTCCAGCATTTGCAGATTGTCTCTTGTTTACAGATTTTCTAATATTGTTTGTTTATTTGTTGAGACACAACCGGAATAGGCCCTGGCAATCCCCCGATTTAGTCCTAGCCTAGTCAAAGCACCCGGAGGAAACCCACGCAGTCACGGGGAGGACATTCAAGCTCTTCACAGGCAGCAGCGGGAATTGAACCTGGGTCGCCTGCGCTGTGAAGCGTTGTGCCAATCGCTATGCTGCCATGCCACCCCAATTTGCCTCATGTTACCTTCTTGTCTGCACAATGAAGAGCCCACGTTATTTTACAGAGAAATGCACAATATTCTGTGTGTTATTGGATATACCTTGTTATGTCTATACAATATTAGACCATAAGACGCAGGACAGATTTAGGCCATTCAGCCCATTGCATCTGCTCTGCCCTTTCCCATGGTGGGGGAGTCTAGGACAAGAGGGCACGACCTCAGGATTGAAGGACGTCCATTTTGAACAGAGATGCGGAGAAATTACTTTAGTCAGAGGGTGGTAAATCTGTGGAATTTGTTGCCGTGAGCTGCTGTGGAGGCCAAGTCTTTGGTTGCATTGAAGACAGAGATAGATAGGTTCTTGATTAGCCAGGGCCTCAAAGGATGTGGGGAGAAGGCAGGGGAGTGGGGATGACTGGATGAATTGGATCAGCCATGATTGAATGGCGGAGCAGACTCGATAGGCCGAATGGCCTACTTCTGCTCCTATATCTAATGGACTTATGGTCTTTTATCATGGCTGATCTATCTCGCTCAACCCCATGCCCTCTTCTCATTGCTACCATCAGCAAGGAGGTACAGAAGCCTGAAGGCAGACACTCAGCGATTCACGTACAGCTTCTTCTCCTCTGCCATTAGATAAGCACTACCCCTAAAGACTACCTCAGGTTTTTTCCTCCTTTTTTCCCCTCTCTTTTTGTTCTATTTATTTAATTTGTACAGATAATCAAACCAAATAGTGAGGTAGTGTACGTGGATTCGATGTCCGTTCAGAAATCTGATGGTGGGGGAGAAGAAGCTATCACTAAAACATTGTATGTGTGCCTTCAGGCTCAAGTGCCTCCTCCCTACTGGTAAAAATTGAGACTGCTATCTTCTGAAATTTGCAAGTATCACTTCAGTCTTTAAGAAGCCTGGGGTGGCACGATATCATATGGTTGGCACGGTAACATCGCAGTTAGTGTAATTCTTTTACACCCACCTGTGACCCAAGTTCAATTCCGTCACTGTCTTTAAGGAGTTTCTATGTTTGCATTAATGCGTGGGTTTCCTCTGGGTGCTCCAGTTTCCTCCCACATTCCAAAGACAGGCCGGTTTGTAGTTTAGTTACAAGTGCCTAAGTACTGTGCAAAGGTCTTGGGCACATTTAGGTGGCTAGGGTGTCTAAGGCTTTTGCACAGCACTGTATTTGTCAATGTGGAGCTGAGAGCGAGTTTGTAAATCTGGCGGGAGCAAAGGATGTTGGGAATGGTGAGGGTGGAGCACCGCGGGAGGGGTGTGGGACCGGTGGCAGAAAAGGAGCGCTGGGGTGGGGGGGGGGGATGTCGCACGGGTGCAGGCACACCCAGCCCTGAGACACCAGGCAAGGTCATCTGATTCTAAACAACTGGTTTATTGATTGTTACAGAATGTCTCTTTGGTGCTTCCCACACCCTTCCCCTTTTCCCAACCATGATCCCTTTCTCCCTGCCCCCTTCCCACTCTCAGTCCACAATAGAGACCCAGATCAGAATCAGGTTTATCATCACTCATACATGTGATGAAATTTGCTTTCTGCAGCAGTACAGTGCAATACATAAAATGACTACAGTACTGTAATACTTAATGTAATTTATAGCTTTTATTATTATGTGTTACAATGTACTGCTGCCGCAAATCAACAAAATTCATGACGGGTGTGCGCCAGGGATGTTAAACTGATTCTGATTCTGAAATATCCAAAGATGACCTGAGAGGCAATGGCATGAGGTGTGTACGGACGAGCTGCCAGAGGAAGTGATCGAGGCAGGTACAACGACAACATACAAAAGACACTTGGACAGAGACACGGATGGGAGAATTTCAGAGGGATATTTCAATTGGATTTGGCTTATTATTGTCACATATACTGAGTTACAGTGAAAAACTTGTCTTGTGTAATGTCCAGACGGATCAGTGCACTGAGATAGAACAAGGGAAAACAATGTTAAACAGTTGTTAAACGCAGAATAAAGTGTTAACAGCTACAGAGAAAGTGCTGTTGCAGGTAAATGGGAAGGTGCCAGATCATAACAAAGTAGATTAAGGAGGTCAAGAATCCAATTTATCAATACAGGGGACTGCACTCAGTGCTCACTTTGTAAGTTACATCTATACACTTGCTCGCAAATGCAAATATTTAATCAGCCAATCATGTGACAGCAACTCATTATATAAAAGCATGCAGACGTGGTCAAGAGGTTCAGGTTATGATTGGAGCAAACATCAGAATGAGGGAAGAAATGTGATCTAAGTGACTTTGACCATTGAATAATTGTTGGTGCCAGATGGGGTGGTTTGAGTATCTCAGAAACTGCTGATCTCCTGGGATTTTCACACACAACGGTCTCTACAGAGAATGGTGCAAAAAGCAAAAAAAAAACAACGTCCAGCGAGCGGCAGTTCTGTGGGCAAAATCTCCTCGTGAATGAGACAGGTCAGAGGAGAACGGCCAGACTGGTCCAAGCTGACAGGAAGTTGACAGTAACTCAAATAACCGGGTGTTACAACAGTGGTGTGCGGAAGAGCACATCTGAAAGTACAACACATCGAACATAAGGTGGATGGGCTACAGCAACGGAAGATGGCAAACATACACTCAGTGTCCACTTGATTAGGTATAGGGTGAGTAGCCACTGAATGTATTTAATAGTCTTATAACAGTAGAGAAGAAGCCTTGAGTCTGGTTCTCCATGTTGTTTGTATCTTCTGGGAGAGGGGAGAAGAGAGAATGTCTTGGGTGTGTGGAGTCTTTGATTGTGCTGGCTGCTATACTGAGGCAGTGAGATTATAGACAGAGTCCTTGGAGGGGGAAGGGTTGCGGGTTTCCGAGAGACCACAGCTCTCTGTGACCTCGTGCAGAGCAGCTTCTCGACCAGACCCTCGTGCATCCAGACAGGAAGCTTTTTGCAGTGCATCTGTAAAAATTGGCAAGCGTTGATGGGGACACACCAGATTCCATTCGCCTCCTGAAGAACTGATGGTGATGGCCGTGGTTTCTTGGCTGCATCAATGTGGTTGGACCAGGTAGTGTGTAGGCCTCCGTTAGTCTCGATAGACCATGGATTTGTGCCTTGGAAAGTTTTTTATGAAAGACCGGCAGTTGCTCAAGCTGCAAGTCTCCCCTCTCCACGTCACCGATGTTGTCCAAGGGAAGGGCACTAGGACCCATACAGCTTGGCACCGGTGTCATCGCAGAGCAATGTGTGGTTAAGTGCTTTGCTCAAGGATACACACGCAGCCTCAGCCAAGGCTCGAACCAGCGACCTTCAGATCACTAGACAAATGCCTTAACCACTTGGCCACGCGCCAACACATTGGACCAGGACAGGCTGTTGGTGATGTGTACTCCTAGGAGCTTGAAGGTCTCAAACTCTCAACATCAATAGATTCTGGCAAGTAGGGCCAGCTTAGGTGGCATGGACCATTTCGGCAAAAGGGTCTGTTTCCAAGATGGAAGACTCAGTGAGTTTAACATCCCATTCTATGTTAATGGGTATAACATTTCTGTTCAGACAGTTTTCATTGGTTTACTAGATGTAACGTTAAGGCTAATAAAGTGCCCATAGTATATAAGTCATTGTAAGTTCTTTTGTCAACACTGACCATTGGAGTTGCCTATTGTACAAATTGAGAGACATGTCCTATGAAGAGTTTTGATGACTCTGGGCCTCTACACACTGAAATTAAGTAGAATGGTGAAGTGGCCTTGTAGAGTGGATGAGGAGAGGATGTTTCTGATGGTGAGAGATTCTAAGAACGGAGGACACAGCCTCGGAGTAGAGGGGTGTCCTTTTAGAACGCAGATGAGGGAGAATTTCTTTATCCAAAGTGGTGAATCTGTGGAATTCTTTGCCACAGGCGGCTGTGGAAGCCAAGTCATTGGGTGTATTTAAGGCAGAGGTTGATAGATTCTTGATTAGTCAGGGTATGGAGGGATACGGAAAGAAGGCAGGAGATTGGGGAGGAGAAGGAAAATGGATCAGTCATGGTGAAATGGCAAAGCAGAATCGATGGGTCATATGGTCTTATTCTGCCCCTGTATCTCACAGTCTTATGGTCTAAATCTTGGAAAATTATCACCTGATTCTCAGACTGTGCTGGGATACATTGCAGTCTCCCTTGTGCATGCGGTCTGGCCACAAAGACGTGTTGGGCTTTCACTGAGAAGGCTCCATGTTTGTTCAAAGGATCTTGAGTATGTGCTTCCAGAGCTGTCTCGCACGCTTTCGCCTTGGTTTGCCGTGCCAGGGGCTCGGCAAGCTTTACACATTCCAATTGGGAGCTGTTTTGCCTTTGTCTCTTTCCACAGCAGCTGTGTAAATATTGTCGTGGTTCGTGTCTCATTCTGGCAGGACACAGTGCTTCTCGTTTCCAAATATGTTCCTCAGCTGATCCGTGGCTCAGAGCCACTGGCCCCAAGGCATCTGCGCCCATGTGTCTTCAATTTCCAAACCCCAGCCCCAGAAGCGGCGCCACGTAGCAGCCCCCTTCATCTCCCACCCTCCTGCAGTAAATGTGCCCAAGTTTTCGTCCAGGCTTCCATGTGAGAGGCCAGAGATTCTCACCAAGAGGGACTTGGTTCCCCTACCGCAGGGGTTACCAACCTGAGGTACCCAGACCCCGGCTCAATAATAACTGTCCCTCAGTCTGTGTGCTAAGGCAATCAGCACCATTCCTCCAAGACAGGGGTTCCCAACCATTTTTATACCATGGACCAATGCCATGAAGCAAAGGGTCTGTGGACCCCAGGCTGGGGGCCTCTGCTCGAAGAAGATTGTAGGCAACCCAATCACCTGCTGCTATCTGCACAAACTAAAGTGTGGCCTGAGGTTGTTAACACAAATGACACATTTTACTATATGTATGTACGTGTGATAAATAAATTAATCTAAATCGAAATAAATGAATATTTATTTATTTATTGAGATACGGTGCAGAGTAGGCCCCTCCGGAGCCTTTGAGCTCTGCCACAGGGCAATCCCCCGATTTAATCCGAGCCTATTCACATTGACAATTCACAATGACCAACTAACCAACCAACCGGTACGTCTCTGGATAGTGGAAGGAACCAGATCACCGGGAGGAAACCCATGTGGTCACGGAAAGAAGCTCAAACTCCTTACAGGCAGTGATGGGAATGAAACCCAGGCTGCTTGCACTGTAAATCATTGTGCTAACCACTATGCTACGATGCCACCCAACTAAACTGAAAACTTCCAGAGCATAGGATCAAATAACTGCCTAAACCGTGTGTTGAATAGTCCTGGGAGTGTGTGCTAGGACAATATGCAGGAATCTTCACTCCGTATCTAACCCATGCTGTCCCTGTCCTGGGAGTGGATGGGACAGTGTAGAGGGAGCCTCACTCTGTATCTAACCCGTGCTGTCCCTGTCCTGGGAGTGTGTGATGGGACAGTGTAGAGGGAGCCTCACTCTGTATCTAACCCGTGCTGTCCCTGTCCTGGGAGTGTGTGATGGGACAGTGTAGAGGGAGATTCACTCTGTATCTAACCCGTGCTGTCCCTGTCCTGGGAGTGTGTGATGGGACAGTGTAGAGGGAGATTCACTCTGTATCTAACCCATGCTGTCCCTGTCCTGGGAGTGGATGGGACAGTGTAGAAGGAGCTTCACTCTGTATCTAACCCATCCTGTCCCTGTCCTGGGAGTGGATGGGACAGTGTAGAAGGAGCTTCACTCTGTATCTAACCCGTGCTGTCCCTGTCCTGGGAGTGTGTGATGGGACAGTGTAGTGGGAGCTTCACTCTGTATCTAACCCGTGCTGTCCCTGTCCTGGGAATGTGTGATGGGACAGTGTAGAAGGAGATTCACTCTGTATCTGACCCGTGCTGTCCCTGTCCTGGGAGTGGATGGGACAGTATAGAAGGAGCTTCACTCTGTGTCTAACCCATGCTGTCCCTGTCCTGGGAGTGTGTGATGGGACAGTGTAGAGGGAGATTCACTCTGTATCTAACCCGTGCTGTTCCTGTCCTGGGAGTGTGTGATGGGACAGTGTAGAGGGAGATTCACTCTGTATCTGACCCGTGCTGTCCCTGTCCTGGGAGTGTGTGATGGGACAGTGTAGAGGGAGCTTCACTCTGTATCTGACCCATGCTGTCCCTGTCCTGGGAGTGGATGGGACAGTGTAGAAGGAGCTTCACTCTGTATCTGACCTGTGCTGTCCCTGTCCTGGGAGTGTGTGATGGGACAGTGTAGAGGGAGCTTCACTCTGTATCTAACCCATGCTGTCCCTGTCCTGGGAGTGTGTGATGGGACAGTGTAGAGGGAGCTTCACTCTGTATCTGACCTGTGCTGTCCCTGTCCTGGGAGTGTGTGATGGGACAGTGTAGAGGGAGCTTCACTCTGTATCTAACCCATGCTGTCCCTGTCCTGGGAATGGATGGGACAGTGTAGAAGGAGCTTCACTCTGTATCTGACCCGTGCTGTCCCTGTCCTGGGAGTGTGTGATGGGACAGTGTAGAGGGAGCTTCACTCTGTATCTGACCCATGCTGTCCCTGTCCTGGGAGTGTGTGATGGGACAGTGTAGAGGGAGCTTCACTCTGTATCTAACCCGTGCTGTCCCTGTCCTGGGAGTGGATGGGACAGTGTAGAAGGAGCTTCACTCTGTATCTGACCCATGCTGTCCCTGTCCTGGGAGTGTGTGATGGGACAGTGTAGAGGGAGCTTCACTCTTGTATCTAACCCGTGCTGTCCCTGTCCTGGGAGTGTGTGATGGGACAGTGTAGTGGGAGCTTCACTCTGTATCTAACCCGTGCTGTCCCTGTCCTGGGAATGTGTGATGGGACAGTGTAGAGGGAGCTTCACTCTGTATCTAACCCATGCTGTCCCTGTCCTGGGAGTGTGTGATGGGACAGTGTAGAGGGAGCCTCACTCTGTATCTAACCCGTGCTGTCCCTGTCCTGGGAGTGTGTGATGGGACAGTGTAGAGGGAGATTCACTCTGTATCTAACCCGTGCTGTCCCTGTCCTGGGAGTGTGTGATGGGACAGTGTAGAGGGAGATTCACTCTGTATCTAACCCGTGCTGTCCATGTCCTGGGGAGTGTGTGATGGGACAGTATAGAGGGAGCTTCACTCTGTATCTAACCCGTGCTGTCCCTGTCCTGGGAGTGGATGGGACAGTGTAGAGGGAGCTTCACTCTGTATCTAACCCGTGCTGTCCCTGTCCTGGGAGTGTGTGATGGGACAGTGTAGAGGGAGCTTCACTCTGTATCTAACCCGTGCTGTCCCTGTCCTGGGAATGTGTGATGGGACAGTGTAAAGGGAGCTTCACTCTGTATCTAACCCGTGCTGTCCCTGTCCTGGGAGTGTGTGATGGGACAGTGTAGAGGGAGCTTCACTCTGTATCTAACCCGTGCTGTCCCTGTCCTGGGAATGTGTGATGGGACAGTGTAGAGGGAGCTTCACTCTGTATCTAACCCGTGCTGTCCCTGTCCTGGGAGTGTGTGATGGGACAGTGTAGAGGGAGCTTCACTCTGTATCTAACCCATGCTGTCCCTGTCCTGGGAGTGTGTGATGGGACAGTGTAGAGGGAGCTTCACTCTGTATCTAACCCGTGCTGTCCCTGTCCTGGGAGTGTGTGATGGGACAGTGTAGAGGGAGATTCACTCTGTATCTAACCTGTGCTGTCCCTGTCCTGGGAATGTGTGATGGGACAGTGTAAAGGGAGCTTCACTCTGTATCTAACCCGTGCTGTCCCTGTCCTGGGAGTGCGTGATGGGACAGTGTAGAGGGAGCTTCACTCTGTATCTAACCCGTGCTGTCCCTGTCCTGGGAGTGTGTGATGGGACAGTGTAGAGGGAGCTTCACTCTGTATCTAACCCGTGCTGTCCCTGTCCTGGGAATGTGTGATGGGACAGTGTAGAGGGAGCTTCAGTCTGTATCTAACACGTGATGTCCCTGTCGTGGGAGAGTTTAATGGGAATATTCATAGTGTACAATGAGGTAAAGAGGGTTCTGAAATATTCAAAAGGATGGGAGGTCTTGAGTTATAAGGAGAAGCTGGATGGACTGTGTCTGTTTCGCTGACGTTTGTAACCCCATGAAGTGCAGATAAGGTGGAGGCTCATAGTTTTTTTCACAGAGCAGGGGAGCACAGGTTTCAGGGCAGAGGAGAAAGATTTAAAGGGACCTGAGGGGAAAATTTTTCACACAGAGTGTTCAAAGTTCAAAGTAAGTTTTATTAATGAAGTTCACCAATGTCACCATCTACAACCCTGTGATTCATTTCCCTGCGGGCATACTCGGCAAATCTATAGAATAGTACCTATAACAGGATCACTGAAATATCGACCAGATTTTGCAGAAGACAACAAATTGAAAACGCAAATATAAATAAATAGCAATAAATAACGAGAACCTGAGATGATGAGTCCTTAAAGTGAGATCATTGGTTGTGGGAACATTTCAATGATGGGTGGAGGTGAGTTTACTTATCCTCTTCTGATGGTTGAGGGTTGGTAACTGTTCCTGAACCTGGTGGTGCGAGTCCCGAGGCTCCTGTACCTTCTTCCTGATGGTTGAGGGGTGGTAACTGTTCCTGAACCTGGTGGTGCGAGTCCTGAGGCTCCTGTACCTCCTTCCTCATGGCAGCAGCGAGAAAAGATCATGTCCCTGATGATGGATGCTGCTTTTCTGTGACGGTGTTTCATGTAGATGTGCTCAGTAGTTGGACAATGTAAAAACCGTTCAAGAAAGTGGTAGAGACAGTTAGGATTATGATGCAAGGCTTCCTGAACTTTTATACCTTGGACCAATGCTGGGGTCTGTGGAGCTAAGGATGGGAATCCTTGACTTAGAGCAGGGGTTTTTATACCTTGGGCCAATACCATTAACCAAGGGGTCCTTGGCCTCCAGGTTGGGAACCCCTCATGTAGAGTGAAAAGGGCAAAATGTGGGCAAATCATACTAGCCTTGATGGGTCAGAATGGACCAGTTGGGCGGAAGAGCCTGTTTCAGTGCTATATTATTCCGTGAGTCTGACATCTCATTATATGTCATTACCTGCACCCAGACCAAGAACGATCAAAGGGGTAGTAGGACTAAAACGTTCTTTTACTGAGTCGTGTTAGCTACTGTGCACGAGAGGCAGCTTACCGTGAGGGAGCAGCGAAGCCGGCCCGCTGGGATGAAAATGGGAATGCTCAAAAGCCCGCGCAAAAAAGAGAGAGCCTTCTGTGTGCAGGAGGCCCAATCGATTCACTGCGCGATAAATCGGCCCACGTGCACACTTACCACCTTCTCACAGTCAATCTGTTGAGGTTCTCATGGGTATAAAACCTGTCACAATCCATTGCCAAAGCCGGGCAGATGTGACCGACTCAGGTAAGCAGCTTGGACAAGATGGGCTGAAGGAGCTGGTTTTGTGCTTTATAACTCTGTGACTCTACATTAACCTGATCCAGTCTGAAGAAGGAACTCTCCTGACATGCATGACTTTGAGGGTTGAGAAAGATGAGCGATTGGTAAAGACTGTGGAAAGAATCTAGATCTTTCTTTTCTCCCCCCTTCTCTTCCTAGCCTGCAAGCGCTACGGAAGGAGAAGTCTCGCAATGCTGCCCGATTCCGACGAGGCAAGGAGAACTTCGAGTTCTACGAGCTGGCGAAGATGCTCCCGTTACCGGGTGCCATCACGAGCCAGCTCGACAAGGCTTCCATCATCCGGCTGACCATCAGCTACCTCCGCATGAGGGACTTCGCCAACCTGGGGGACCCTCCATGGAACCTCCGGATTGAGGGGCCCCCGCCAAACATCTCTGTAAAAGGTAAGGCAATGCAGCTTTGCAGAGACAACTATGTCGGGCCCTCATGTGGGCGGTCATGGTTTTTCAATGATCACTATTATTCTTGACTGTATTGGACAGTCCTGAAAGCAGGATTGAGTCCCTTGAGGATATTGTGTCATTTGATAAGATCGCGGGCAATTCCATTGTTGGTCTGAACTCAACTTCCCTGCCCAATCCACAAATCCTTTGAGTTTCCTGTTGTCCTAATTCCTCTCCGTTTCAGATGCAAGCCAAAGCCTGATTCTAGAACATGAATGGGATTGGGCAAGGGTTTCAACCTGAGGCATTTTCCTTCACAGGTGCTACCTGACGGGCTGAGTTCCTTCAGCATCAGCCCTATTGCCCTGTCTGTGTCAGTCCTGACTGTATGTATAATCTGTGGTCTGGAATTCCAAAAATTCATTGGAGAGAAGAAATTCCTTGATAGTCATTTAGCTATCTCCATGGTGTCCTTTTTAGTTGTAAAAACATTGTGGATGGACTTCACCATGGGTGGGGATTGAAAATGAAGATAAAATCATGCTTCTCGATGTTGGTTGAAGAATGGACGGTCGATAAGAATTATGAACCACATGGGATTCAGGTGAAAGTGAAAGGTCACAGAGAGGGTAAATGCAAGCAGGCTATTTTTCTAGTGAGGGTTGGGTGACACTAGAACTAGGGGTCATGGGTTAAGGGTGAGGGGTGAGAAGTTTAAGGGGAATGTGAAGGGGAGTTTCTGCACTCAGTTGGTGGACCAAGCTGCCAGCAGAGGTGATCTCAATGATTAGGAGAAGTTTGGATAAGTTAATGAATGGGAGGGGGGTATGGTTGGGGCAGATCGATGAGACTAGACAGACTAATAGTACCACATGGACTTGATGGGCTGTAGTTCTCTGTTATTCTGTGACTCCAACTTACTAGTATGGTTGCGTTGCACACAAGGAATGGTCAGGCATGATCTGACAGCAACAATATACCAGGTTTAATTGTACTGTATCCAGTCAGTGGTCACATAATGTGTCCCCAGTTCGCAAGTATGAAGCTTTAAAAACTCACGTCTTCAAAGAAGTGTTTCCTGAGATCACACCTTGCTGGGCCTGTCTCTAATTGTCTCGGATCCTGAAATCGGAGCAAAAATTGCTAGAAGCTTTCAGCAGATCTGGCGGCGTCTGTGGAGAGAGATACGGGTCAAGGATTCTTGTTCAGCGTGGGTCTTTAAGTTGCAGTGGTGGCGGGGAAGGAATGAATTGGATAAAGGAAACACGAAATGCAGGAGGAACTCAACAGCATCTATGGAGTCCTGATGAAGGGTCTCAGACTGAAATGCCGACTACTTATTCCCCTCCATAGATGCTGCCTGACCTGCTGAGTTCCTTTCAGCATCTTGTGTGTGTTGATCAGGATTTCCAGCACCTACAGTATCTCTTGTAATTAGGGTGAGGGAACGTCTCCGAAAGGGCAAGAACAGGGGTCGCCATAGGGACAAATTATTGATTGGCCATCCAGTTGGCAGTCAGTAATTGGTTCGTTATCTTCGTCTATATCAAAGTGCAGTCAGAAAAAAGACTTCTGTTTGCATACCGTCTGGACAGATCACTCCACGGCGACATACACAAAACACAAGAGGAACTTAGCAGGTCAGGCAGCAACCATGGAAACCCTAAACAGTCAACGTTTCGGGCCGAGACACTCCATCAGGACTGAGGAGGGAAGGGAGAGATGCCAAAGTAAAAGGGTGGGGGGGGGGGAGTGGGGAAGGAGGCTAGCTAGAAGGTGAGAGGCGAAGCCAGTTGGGTAGAAAAGGTAAAGGGCTGGAGAGGAAAGAATCTGAAAGGAGCGGAGAGTGAGTGGACCAGAGGGGAGAGGGAAAGTGGGGATCCAGGGGATGGTGAGAAGAGGTAAAAGATCAGAGTGGGGAAAAGAAAAAGAGAGGAGGAGGAGGGGAGGAATATTTGGACTAGACTATACTGCAAACTCTGCATTTTTGTTTTGCAATCTTGGGCAGAGCTGTGGCTGTTTTACATCCTGGATAGACCTCCTTCCATGTAAATCTGTAAATACTGATAATGGTCATACTTAACGTGTTCCGAGGAAACTGATGAAATAGTTAATGATGAGAGTTAGAGAGGAAGAACACAAAGGTGACAAGGCCAGTTGGAAATGGGGTGAATTTATCTGACTCCTCTCAACTGTACAGACCCTGGAATGTTCCCAAAAGAAAACTCAACCGCCATGTTGAATATCTCCTGGAATGTTTGTCTCTTGGTTCTGTTCTAAGGGTAAACTGTTTTTAATGTTTCGCCAGAGCTGCTTAGTCATTCAGCTGTGTTGCATCTGATCTCGGTACAAGAGGTAGCTCATAAAATCTGTGATTTATTGCTGGTTTCGCTCTAGAGACATTAAAATGGAGAGTTACTCTGATTGAATTGTAACTGATTGCTTTTTGCTTGTCTGGTATTCCACCAGCTATCAACTCCTCCACTTCACTCTCATTGCAAAAATGCAAGGAGAAACCCTTCACCAAACCAAACCCCTGTTTAATTCTGAGGCAAGCTGAGAGAGATTCCTTCAAGTACCCACTTTTCAAGTACATTGGAGCTCAGCAGGACTTTGGTATTGATGCTGGTAATGGTTTACTTTGGGTGGCAGAGTGGAGATACGTCTCTACCAAAGGAGGTGTAAAGCGCACCTTCCCTAAGTGGTCAGTGATCCCCAACCACCGGGCCGCGAGGAAACGATATGATTTGGCAATATGAAACAATATGAGTCAGCTGCACCTTTCCTCATTCCCTGTCACGCCCACTGTTGGAACTTGAACGCCACCACCACCCTAACTGCCCCTAACACACTCAATTTTCTCTGACTAGCTCGCACGGTGCAGGAGGAACTCAGCAGCTCAGGCAGCATCTATGAAAGAGAGTACCGTAAACAGTCGATGATCCTCCGGTTTTTTGCATGTGTTACTCTGGGTTTCCAGCATATTCAGGGTTGAGGGTTACTCTCTCAACCCTGGTTCATCAAATCTGCTCCCAGGTAAACTTAGTGGGAAAGAAATGTCTCCTTACCTCTTTTTAGTGTTGTCTAACCAATGGAAATTAGTGCATCATATTAACAAAACCCCACTTAATCAGGAACATGAGATGCCAAACGTGACACAGTTATTTCACAGGGGAGCAATGTCTGTTCATGTTCCTCCCTTTCCTCTTTACACAATTATCATCATCATCATTATGAGCCATGTTGTATGACATGGGTGACATGGTCTTTCCATGACAATAATTGTCCTTGGCAAATTTTCCTACAGAAGTAGTTTACCATCGCCTTCTTCTGGGAAGTGTCTTTACAAGAGGGGTGACTCCCAGCCATTATCACTACTCTTCAGAGATTGTCTACTTGGTGTCAGTGGTCGCATAACTAGGACTTGTGATACACACAGGCTGCTCGTACAACCATCCACCACCTGTTCCCATAGCTTCACGTGACCCTGATTGGTGGGGGGGGCTAAGCACCTTGCCCAAGGGTGACCTGCAAGAACAGTTGCTACAACTAAGCAACTCTTTATCTCATTATCTTATGTTCTGGTTGATCTTTCATTGATCCTTTTGTACTTGCTATTTTAAATATTTCTTGATCCTGCCCACAGGATAATAAGTCTTGGTTTTATGTAGTGACTTATATGTATTTTGATAATAAACTTTACTTTGAACTTTGAACCTTGTTTTCCTTTCCTCCTCTTTCACTTCATTCCTCTCTATAGAGGCTGCCTGACCTGCTGAGTTCTTCCGGTATTTTTTGTGTGTCACTCTGGATTTGCAGAATCTCTTGTGTTTATGCCTTTCTTCTGTACGTGTCCATCCACCTTCCCTTGGGGAGAATATCTCCGCCCTTCCTCTTAATCCCTCAGTGTGTGATGCCTAAATTCTCCAGACTGGTTTGTCCTGAGCTCCCAGTTAGATTTATTAAGGCCAGAAGACACAGGAGCAGAGTTAGGCCATTTGGCCCATCGAGTCTGCCCTGCCATTTCATTCTGGCTGATCCATTTTTCCTCTCAGCCCAATCTTCTGCCTTCTCCCTGTATGCCTTCATGTCCTGATTAATCAGGAATGTCTCAACTTCCGCCTTAAATATACCCAATGACTTGGCCTCCACAGCCACCTGTGGTAACAAATTCCGCAGATTCACCACTCTCCAGATAAAGAAATTCCTCCATTCTGAGAGGACATGCCTCTATTCTAAGATTGTGTCCTCTGGCCTTAGACGTCCCTCCACTACCCACTCTATCAAGGCTGTTAGAACCTATTCTGGAGTTAGGGTATATAGCAAATGTTAACTTCAGCAACCGACCTTCAGATCTGAATATGGATTGTAGATTAAATTTAAAATGCAGATCAGAACAGGAAACTCTCACTTAAATAATACATGTCTGCATATGCATGAATGCAATCAACACCTGGTTTCATGAATAGGATTCAGACAACAGAGGGTAAATTGTAGACCAGGAGACATCCAATTGATTAATATGGTACATGGCTGCTACACAGCATAATATTCATTTCGAAATGGACATTGAACCCATGAACACTACTCACTACTTTTTTAAATTTCTTTTTTGTGCATTATTTATTTTACTTTAAATTCAGTTTTTTTTTATTGCGGGACCGTAAGATACAAGAGCAGAATTAGGCCATTTGTCCCATCGAGTCTCCTCTGCTATTTCTTCATGGCTGATCCATTTTCCTTTTAGCGCTAATCTCCTGCCTTCTCCCTTTCATGCCCTGACTAATCAAGAATCTATCAGCCTCTGCCTTAAATATGTATAAAGACCTGGCCTCCACAGCTGCCTGTGGCAAAGAATTCCACAGATTCACCACATGCTGGCTAAAGAAATTCCTCCTCATTTCTGTTCTACGAGGATGCCATTCTATTCTGAGACCATGTCCTCTGGTCTTAGACACTCCCATCATGGAAACTATCGTCCCTGCATCCACTCTATCGCGGCCTTTCACCATTTAATAGCTTTCAATAAGGTCACCCCTCATTCTTCTGAATTCCAGTGAATTCACATCACATGCTGTTCATATGACATGCTTTACAATCCTGGAATAATTTTTGTGAACCTCCTTTGATCCTTCTCATATGTCAGCACATCCTTTCTTAGATAACGGCCAGAAGCTGCTCACAATTGATTGGTTCTTGCCTTCTCACGTGGAACCATCAGCAGCTACCAAATGGAATTCATTCATTGCCCATTAAACTTCCATCTCGATAGAGTGGATGTGGAGAGGATGCTTCCTGTGGTGGGGGAGTCTAAGACCAGAGGACACAGAGTGGATGTGGAGAGGATGTTTCCTATAGTGGGGGAGTCTAGGACCAGAGGACACAGAGGGAGTGGATGTGGAGAGGATGTTTCCTATAGTGGGGGAGTCTAGGTCCAGAGGACACAGATAGAGTGGATGTGGAGAGGATGTTTCCTATAGTGGGGGAGTTTAAGACCAGAGGACACAGAGGGAGTGGATGTGGAGAGGATGCTTCCTATAGTGGAGGAGTCTAAGACCAGAGGACACAGATAGAGTGGATGTGGAGAGGATGTTTCCTATAGTGTGGGAGTCTAAGACCAGAGGACACAGATAGAGTGGATGTGGAGAGGATGTTTCTATAGTGGGGGAGTCTAGGACCAGAGGATACAGATAGAGTGGATGTGGAGAGGATGTTTCCTATAGTGGGAGAGTCTGGGACCAGAGGATACAGATAGAGTGGATGTGGAGAGGATGTTTCCTATAGTGGGGAAGTCTAAGACCAGAGGACACAGATAGAGTGGATGTGGAGAGGATGTTTCCTGTGGTGGGGGAGTCGAAGACCAGAGGACACAGATAGAGTGGATGTGGAGAGGATGTTTCCTATAGTGGGAGAGTCTGGGACCAGAGGATACAGATAGAGTGGATGTGGAGAGGATGTTTCCTGTGGTGGGGGAGTCGAAGACCAGAGGACACAGATAGAGTGGATGTGGAGAGGATGTTTCTATAGTGGGGGAGTCTAGGACCAGAGGATACAGATAGAGTGGATGTGGAGAGGATGTTTCCTATAGTGGGAGAGTCTGGGACCAGAGGATACAGATAGAGTGGATGTGGAGAGGATGTTTCCTATAGTGGGGGAGTCTAAGACCAGAGGACACAGATAGAGTGGATGTGGAGAGGATGTTTCCTGTGGTGGGGGAGTCAAAGACCAGAGGACACAGATAGAGTGGATGTGGAGAGGATGTTTCCTGTGGTGGGGGAGTCGAAGACCAGAGGACACAGATAGAGTGGATGTGGAGAGGATGTTTCCTGTAGTGGAAGAGTCTGGGACCAGAGGACAAAGATAGAGTGGATGTGGAGAGGATGTTTCCTATAGTGGGGGAGTCTGGGACCAGAGGACACAGATAGAGTGGATGTGGAGAGGATGCTTCCTGTGGTGGGGGAGTCGAAGACCAGAGACACAGATGCTGGATCTCTGTCATCTTGTGTTGGTGAAACTTCTGAGCTGAGAGTGTTCAGAGACATCGGGGTTCGTTTACGCGCGGTGAAACGGTTCGGTGCTCGCTGGTTTGGATCTGTTCTGTTTTGTAGCTTTGAGGTATTAAGCAAATCCAAAGGAAGGTGTGGGGAGTCTGAAAGTACGGGTGTGACTTCATCTTTTACATCAAGCAAAGCGCACACGTATCACATGGTAGTGAGATAACATATGCAATTAACGTTTTTGTACATATAGTCCATAATTAATTATCTTAATAAACAAGAACACCTAATCAAGCTATGTATACACAAGATTATTGAAATATTAAATATATAACAGGATGGTTGTTGTGGCTGCAGATTAAGGCCTCTCCCACTCTCTCCATCCCCCTCTCCAAGGCCGCTTCCTGATTACAGGTCACCCACCCAACAGGCCTGGCAGCCAAGCCTGGAAACGCCCCATATCTCCC
The DNA here is from genome assembly GCF_030144855.1 of Hypanus sabinus. NCBI lineage: Eukaryota > Metazoa > Chordata > Chondrichthyes > Myliobatiformes > Dasyatidae > Hypanus > Hypanus sabinus. Next base: position 42,813,366 of record NC_082731.1, on the reverse strand, counting down.
ACTAAGCCTCAGTAATTCCCAAACACCAGGCCCATTGTGAGCAGCTGACAGGCTTCTGGTAACGAGGGCAGGTTTATTCCGCAGCGGGGGAACCGTCTCGCTAATCCAGGGTGCGTAGAGGCCCTAAACGTGATGATGGGTGGGGGATGGACTGAGGTTAGCGGAATGAGGAGTGAGGGAGGGAGGGAGGGAAGGAACAGGGCAACTGGGTTTAAGATGGGGGAGCGGTTGAGGTGAGGAAGCTGACACGGGAGAGGGAGAAGGGAGCAGATAGGCAGGGGAACACGGAGAAAGTAAGATGGGTTCGGCTGAGGGATGTGAAAGAGCGGTATGTGGGCAAAATGAAAAAGTTTGTGTGTGTGTGCGTGTGTGTGTGCAGGTGTGTGTCTATATATATGGGGGTGATATGTGTGACACACACACACAAAATGCTTGAGGAACTCAATAAATCAGGCAACATCTATGGACAAACTGTTGACCCTTTGGTCTGATGCCTTTTATGCCACATGTGTGTATGTGTGTTGCACTTCTCTGTGTTTGTGATGAGCCCGTGTTTATGAAGTGTCTGAGTTTGTGGTGTGCTCGTGGTGTGTGTTTGCTGTGAGTGCTCGCAGTGTTCGAGGTGTGTGTGTCTGTGATGTGTGTTTGCACAGTGTGTTGGCAGTGCGTGCTTGCTGGTGTGTGTGGGCTGTGTTTGCAGGTGTGTATTTGTGGACTGTGTTTGCGGGTGTGTGTTAGTGGGCTGTGTTTGCAGTGTGTGTTTGAAGGTGTGTGTTTGTGGGCTGTGTTGGCGGGTGTGTGTTAGTGGGCTGTGTTTACAGTGTTCGTGGTGTGTCTCTGCAATGTGTTTGCAGCCTGCGTGCTCAAGGCCTGGTTTCCAGTCACCTCACTCGTGCATTGAGACCTCACCACTGCGACTGGTGCTCAGTGAGCTCCCCACCTTCAAAGGATTCACACCCAGTTGCCTTTCTCTCGTTGGAACAGGGTTAGGCCATCGCCAACATGGAGGAACTGAACTGTGCGAGTTAGCGGATGGGAGATGGGTCTGTGCAATTGTAGAAGTTTGGGGGTGACGGTGTCCTGTTTCACCAGGAATTCATGTATGTATATAATGTATATGTATGTGTTGGTGCATATGCGTGCTGTATCTGTGTGTGTGTGTGTGTGTGTGTGTGTGTGTGTGTGTGTGTGTGTGTGTGTGTGTGTGTGTGTGTGTGTGTGTGTGTGTGTGTGTGTGTGTGTGTGTGCGTGCGCGCACGCGCGCGTGTGTTTCTGTACGCGCACACACACACCTCTCCTCTGAACAAGATGGACGTTGTCTGTTTAACATATAATTAGGCATAATTGCAAGAAAAAGCCCAAAAAAGACGGAGTGGGAGGAGAACTCATTGATGCTGTGTTGGTTAATGATAGCCCTGAACAACAGCTTTTAATTGCCTAAGGATACAGCTATTACAAGAGTTATGTACTGTAAACACACAGCTGTGCTGTTTCCATATGCAAATTCGCAACACGCAATTAAAAAGGAATTTAAAGGAGGGAAGGGAAGAGTGCGCAGCAATCACTTCACAGAAATGTGGCAAGTTCTGCTGAGGTAAAATGCTCCTGCTTTCAAACGTGGGTCCATTCCTGGCCAGACACCATGTTAACAGGTAAATGGCTCCTGAACCAGTGTGGGTAACTTCACTCACTCCAACACTGAACTGATTCCACACATCAGACACCTGAACCAGTGTGGATAACTTCACTCACCCCAACATTGAACTGATTCCACACATCAGGCTCCTGAAACAGTGTGGATAACTTCACTCACCCCAACACTGAACTGATTCCACACATCAGGCTCCTGAACCAGTGTGGATAACTTCTCTCATCCCAACAATGAACTGATTCCACACATCAGGCTCCTGAACCAGTGTGGATAACTTCACTCACCCCAACACTGAACTAAGTCCACACATCAGACACCTGAACCAGTGTGGATAACTTCACTCACCCCAACACTGAACTGATTCCACACATCAGGCTCCTGAAACAGTGTGGATAACTTCACTCACCCCAACACTGAACTGATTCCACACATCAGGCTCCTGAACCAGTGTGGATAACTTCACTCATCCCAAATCTGAACTGATTCCACACATCAGGCTCCTGAACCAGTGTGGATAACTTCACTCACCCCAACACTGAACTAATTCCACACATCAGACACCTGAACCAGTGTGGATAACTTCACTCACCCCAACACTGAACTGATTCCACACATCAGGCTCCTGAAACAGTGTGGATAACTTCACTCACCCCAACACTGAACTGATTCAACACATCAGGCTCCTGAACCAGTGTGGATAACTTCACTCACCCCAACACTGAACTGATTCCACACATCAGGCTCCTGAAACAGTGTGGATAACTTCACTCACCCCAACACTGAACTGATTCCACACATCAGGCTCCTGAACCAGTGTGGATAACTTCACTCATCCCAAATCTGAACTGATTCCACACATCAGGCTCCTGAACCAGTGTGGATAACTTCACTCACCCCAACACTGAACTAATTCCACACATCAGACACCTGAACCAGTGTGGATAACTTCACTCACCCCAACACTGAACTGATTCCACACATCAGGCTCCTGAACCAGTGAGGATAACTTCAGTCACCCCAACACTGAACTGATTCAACAACCTACAGACTCACTTTCAAGGACTCTACAACTCATGTTCTCAGTATTATCTATTTATTTATCTATCTATCCTTAAAGTTGCTATAGCCAGGCGTGATAGTGGCTCCACTACCTATTTAATGCTCCCATTTGAGTGCATCTCAGACAGCCTCTGATTACCAACTCCAACTCCCGGCTTTCACATGTGGTTTTGCTACTAAGCCCGGCCAAGTTGTTCCTGCTGACATGAGAAGGGGCAAAGGCGGGTTACTGGTGCCTTACACCAGTTGCTTCGGGCAGCTGGGGTTCATCAGCCACGGTAGGCAGCCCATCTAGGAGAAGGAAAACTGATCTTAAACCTCCGCTGCCTTGCAGTTAGACCCACTCACTCACGATGGGGAAGGCTTTGGGAGTAAATCCTGAGGGGAAAATCCAGAGCTGGGGTCTCTAAGGCCGTCCTACGTTGAATTCGACGCTGACTGCCAACTCATGCGACATTGCTGGTGCCAAACTGTATCGGTCTCGGCCATTCCTTTGGGCTCACCAGGTGCATTGAGAGGGGGAGCTTGCTACATAGGCAACAGCTTGCTCTCCGTATCGTCCTGCCTTGCCTGATGTGTCGCTTTTATTGTCGTTTCATCCATAACTACTGGTACAGTACACAGTAAAAATGAAACAATGTTCCTCCAGGACCATGGTGCTACATGTATAGGTATAGGTATAGGCAGCCATCAGCCTCAAGAGATCAGGGAGTTGCACCCTTGAAAAATCTAATCACGGTGGTCTGCAGCGTCGATTGTGACTGAAGAGGCCCAGCAGGGAGTGACGATCCTTGCCCCATATAGCACAAGTGTGATGAGTGTCTTTAGGTCCACCTCTTGACGTTTCTGCTTTCTATGTATGCGCCTCTCCTCAGCCGTCTGCCTCAGCTTCTCTTCGCCTCTTTCGAGACCTTGGGGGAGATCCTGCCTCCATCTGCCGCGATCATCTGCTAGCTCTTCCCAACTACCCACGCTGACCGCCAGGTCTGTCGGGTCTCTCTCGCATACATCCCTGAAGCGCAGACGGGGCTGTCGATTGCCGGAGGCCAGCTCCCCATATAGGGTCCTGATGAAGGGTTTCGGCCCGAAACGTCGTCACTACCTCCTCCCATAGATGCTGTCTGGCCTGCTGAGTTCTGCCAGCATTTTGTGTTTTTATTTATTTCCAGCATCTGCAGATTCACTCGTGTCCCCTTATAGGATGTCTTTTGGTATTCTTCCATCCGCCATCCCGTGGACGTGCCCCAGTCACCGCAGTCTACGCTGTCTCAGAAGGGTCCACACGCTCGGCAGCCCAGCCTGCTTAAGGGTCCTTCCATGAGATCCGGAGGATGTGTCTGAGCCAGCGCAGGTGAAAGGTGTTCAGCCTCTTTTGTTGGTGAGCGTACAGGCTCCACGTCTCACTTCCGTAGAGGCACCCTCCTCTATGGTGCTCCCTGAAGCAGCACAAAACTACACTAGACTATGTGAAACAACATAGAATTACAATAGACCTCAAACCTACACGGGACGACATAAAGTGCACAGAACAGTGCGAGACAGTACAATAATTAATAAGCAAGACAATAGGCACAGTAAAGGGCAAATTACAATATCATAATAAATTATGTAAATGTATCTAGACAGCTAGGACACAATATCCATGGTCAACACTGGAGGCTTCATCATCTTACCGATCTATCTATCTATCCATTGAACTTAGAACATAGAACAGTACAGCACAAGAACGCACTCTTCCGCCCACACTGTTGTGCCAGCGATTTAACTTAAGGATCAAATGGCTAATTAAATTAATCTCTTATTACAACACAATGTCCATATCCTTCAATTTTTCTTTCATCCATGAGCTTTTATAACAAGAGGAATTGAGTATAGGAGCAAAGAGATCCTTCTGCAGCTGTACAGGGCCCCGGTGAGACCCCACCTGGAGTATTGTGTGCAGTTTTGGTCTCCAAATTTGAGGAAGGACACTCTTGCTATTGAGGAAGTGCAGCATAGGTTCACAAGGTTAATTCCTGGATTGGCGGGACTGTCATATGTTGAAAGATTGGAGCGACTGGGCTTGTATACACTGAAATTTAGAAGGATGAGAGGGGTTCTGATTGAAACATACAAGATTATTAAGGGATTGGACACGTTGGAGGCAGGAAGCATGTTCCCGCTGATGGGTGAGTCCAGAACTAGAGGCCACAGTTTAAGAATAAGGGGTAGGCCATTTAGAACTGAGATGCGGAAAAACTTTTTCACCCAGAGAGTGGTGGATATGTGGAATGCTCTGCCCCAGAAGGCAGTGGAGGCCAAGTCTCTGGATGCATTCAAGGGAGAGTTAGATAGAGCTCTTATAGATAGTGGGGTCAAGGGATATGGGGAGAAGGCGGGAACGGGGTACTGATTGTGTATGATCAGCCATGATCACAGTGAATGGTGGTGCTGGCTAGAAGGGCCGAATGGCCTACTCCTAGACCTACTGTCTATTGTCTATTGAGCCTATCTAAATGTCACTTAAAAGTCCTTAATTTTTTCTGCTCTACCACCGCCTCAGACACCCACCACTCTCTGCAAAAAAAAACTTGCCCCTCACATCTCCTGTGAAATTACCCCGTCTCACCTTACATACATGCCCTCTGGTATTAGACATTTCACCCTGGGAAGAAGATACTATCTGTCCTCTCTGCCTGTGCCTCTCATAATCTTATAAACCTCTGTCAGATCTCCCCTCAGCTTTCGCCGTTCCAGAGAAAACAACCCAGGTTTGTCCAGCCTCTCGTGATAGCATCTGCCCTCCAAACCAGGCAGCATCCTGGTAAACCTCCCCTGCACCCTCTCCAAAGCCTCAACATCCTTCCTAGAGTGACCAGAACTGTACGCAATACTCCAGATGCAGCATAACCAGAGTTTTATAAAGCTCTATCTATCTATCTATCTATCTATCTATCTATCTATCTATCTATCTATCTATCTATCTATCTATCTATCTATCTATCTATCTATCTATCTATCTATCTATCTATCTATATATCTATCTATCTATCTATCTATCTATTTATCTATCTGTCTATCTATCTATCTATCTGTCCATCTATCTTTCTATCCATCCCTCTGTCTGTCTGTCTGTCTCTCTGTCTATCTATCTATCTGTCTATTTATCCATTTATCTTTTTATCTATCCATAGATCCATTTATTATTATTAATTCAACAGTTCAATAATTCCATTTAATGTCAGAGAACGTATACAATATACAACCTGAAATTCTTGTTCTTCACAGACATCCACAAAAAAAGTGCCCCAAAGAATGAGAGACAGTAAAAATGTTAGAACCCCAAAGCCCCCCTACTACACTCTATGCACAAGCAGCAGCGAAGCATCAACTCTCCCCTCCCCCACTTACTTCAGCAACAGGCATCAGAACCCTCCACCCACCAAGCCCCCAAGAGGAGACCATGTACAACAAAGACCCAACAAATTCAACGTACCACAGACTATCTTTCTCCCTAATAAAGGGGCAGAGAGGTATCACTCATCGGGAGGGGAGACATAGACAAATCAACTCGCTGACTTACGGTGTTAAAGCCCGTTGCATTGCTTTTTCCGAGTCCTCTGACTCGAGAATCAGCAATAAACTTTCCCCACCAATGAGAGAGAGAGAGGGGCGATCCCAGTACGGAGTCCCTGACAGTTGCTCTGCTGTTCCCTATGTTTTCTCCAGCAGCGCTTCAGCTTGCGGTACCGGCATAGAATTGGCTCGTCCCTCAACGTAAACCTCGAAGGCGCGTTCATCTTCCAGGCCGCGCCCTTGGGATACTGAGAAACGGCCGGTCGGTCAGCCCTCGGAGTGGGAGCCGTCACAGTGAGGAACGGAAGTTTGAGTGCAGCTCTAGATCAGGATCTTTGACAGAACCTCGTCCACCTTGAAACATTAACAGTAGAACTAAGCTGATGAGCTCGAAGAAGTCACTCTCAGAATCAGGTTTATTATCACTGGCAGGTGTCCTTAAATTTGTTAACTTAGCAGCAGCACTTCAATGCAATACATAATATAGAAGAAAAAACAAATAAATAGGGTATATGTGTATTGAATAGATTTTAAATGGTGCAAAAACAGAAATACTATATATTAAAAAAGTGAGGTAGTGTTCACAGGTTCAATGTCCATTTAGGAATAGGATGGCAGAGGGGAAGAGGCTGTTCCTGAATTGCTGAGTGTGTGTCTTCTGGCTCCTGTACCTCCTCCCTGATGGTAACAGTGAGAAAAGGGCATGTCCTGGGTGCTGGAGGTCCTTAACAATGGACGCTGCCTTTCTGAGACACTGCTCCTTGAAGATGGAGCTGACTAAATTTAGAACCCTCTGCAGCTTCCTTTGGTCCTGTGCAGTAGCCCCTAACCCCCCATACCAGACAGTGATGCAGCCTGTCAAAATGCGCTCCATGGTACAACTACAGAAGTCTTTGAGTGTATTTGTTGACATGCCAAACTCTTCAAACTCCTAATGAAGTACAGTCAGCCCTCCTTATCCGCGAGGGATTGGTTCCGGGACCTGTCGCAGATACCAAAATCGAGTCCCTTATTCAACCTGTCCCAGTGCGGTGGACCTTAGGACCCAGCGGAACCCCAGACTTTATTTAACCCGTCTCAGTGCGGTGGACATTAGGTCCCGGCGGTTGAGCTCTGAATCCGCAGAGTTTCTGTTCACGAAAATAATCATGATAATGATTGAAAATAAAGTGGGAATAATAAAGCGATCGGAAAGAGGTGAAACGCCATTGGTCGTTGGAAAAGTGTTAGGCTACAGTCGGTCAACGATCGGAACAATTTTAAAGGATAAAGTGAGAAAGGCTCTGCCCCGTTGAAAGCTACAATTATTACTAAGCAACACAGTTGTTTAATTATTGGGTTTTGGGTTTTTGATCCTCCACATCAAACCGGCACGGTGGAGAGTGCACTCGAAAGTGCATCTGTCACTGGCTCCCGAGCCCGGCGCTGAAACATACGTTCTTAAGTGTTTCATATGCATAGAAAGGCAAAATATATACTATATACTAAGACAAACTGACTAACGGATGTACCTGTTCCGACTAACTTAGTAAGAGAACTTCCGATTTTTTTCGACCCCAAGCCATGATAACCCACACACATCCTCCCGTATACTTTAAATTACATAATATCTAATACAGTGTAAATGCTATGTAAAATAGTTGTTATACTGCATTGTTTAGGGAATAATGACAAAAAAAAAGTCTGTACATGCTCGAACAACAAATGCTAGAATAGCACTTCCGGGTTTTCGTGATTCGCGGTTGTTTGAATTCGCGCATGCGGAATTCGTGGATAAGGGTCTTGCATTCTTTATAACTACATCGATATGTTGGGACCAAGTTAGGTCCTCAGAGATCTCGACACCCAGGAACTTGAAAATGCCCACTCTCTCCACTTCTTACCTAATTAATTTATAACTTTATTTTATAATTTGCTTATTTTGCATATTTGCACAGTTTGTCTTTGCTTGAACATTGATTATTTACCGGTCTTTGTTGTAGTTTGTCATTGACTGCCTTCCACTGCGAATGCCTGCAGGAAAGCGAATCTCAGGGTTGGAAACGGTAATATATACATACTTTGATAATAAATCTACTTTGAGCTGACTGCAGGGTGTTGCAAGAGTCCTTCAAGGCTGCTGTTGTACAGTAATTCCTGTCCGCTCATTCCTCCTTGACTACATCATCTCCACTGAACCACGCCTTGTTCACAGGTAGGCGTTTCAGCCCCTCCTGAGCCTGTCCCACCATTCAGTAATACCGTGGCTGAATTGTATTACTAATCTGTTTATGCCTTTTAATCCTCTTGCCTCGCACACAGATTTTAAATCTTCAACAAAAGCTTGGGAGCACGTACCACCAGGCTCAAGCATAACCTCTACCCTGCTGCTTTAAGACTCTTGGACACATCTCTTGTGTATTTAATATGTCAGTAATATTTAGTAATCTTGCAAATATTTTGTTCGATTAAGCATTCTTTGTTGTTTATATAATAGGGAGATTTATACAAAATTGTGATGGGGTATAGATAAGGTAAATGCAAGCAGGCTTTTTCCACTGAAGTTGGGTGGGACCTCAGAGGTCATGGGTTGAGAGTGAAAGGTGAAAAGTTGAAGGGGTTCATGAGGGGGGGATCTTCCTCACTCAGGTGGTGGTGAGAGTGTGGAACGAGCTGCCAGCGCAAGTGGTGCATGCGAGCTCGATTTCAACGTTTAGGAGAAGTTTGGATCGGTAGGTGGATGGGAGGGGTTTGAAGGGTGGTGGTCAACGGGAGTGAGGCAATTTAAATGGTTCGGCATGGACTAGATGGGCCGAATGGCCTGTTTCTTTCCTGTGCGTTTGTACGACTCGACGGGAAAACACTTGAATTGCATATATCATGAGGCTACCACACGACACGTGCGCGCCTCGCGTGAAGTGAACTCTGAAGTTAGACTCACATTGCTGGCTCCAGCTTTTTCTTGCGGTTAGATTTATGTTTTGCAATTACAAAAATATAACATTCTCTAATACGATAAAGAGGAATCCCTGATCTCTCACTCTACTTCGTCATGACCCTTTTATCTGAATGTCCAGCGGCACTGCACTTCCTCTGTACCACCCTCTGCTTTTCTGGGTCCAGCCCGTTGGTGCAGCTCGACAGCGCCTCTACTTCCTTAGAAGTTTGTGCAGATTTAGCATGACATCAAAAACTTCGACAAACTTCGACAGATGAGCAGTGGAGAGTGTATTGACTGGCTGCGTCGCCGCCTGGTAGGAAACACCAGTGCCCTTGAGTCAGAATCAGAATCAGGTTTAATATCACCAGCATATATCGAGAAGTTTGTTCATTTTGTAGCAGTAGTACAACGAAATACATACTAACAGAGAGAAAAAAAAACTGAATTACAGTAAGTATATATATGTTTATTAAATAGTTAAGTTAAAAATAATTAGTGCAAAAACAGAAATAAATTTTTAAAAAGTGAGTTAGGGTTTATGGGTTCAAAATGTCCATTCAGAAATCAGATGGCAGAGGGGAAGAAACTGTTCCTGAATTGTTGAGTGTGTGCCTTCAGGCTCCTGTACCATTTCTATGATGGTAGCCATGAGAAGAGGGCATGCCCTGGGTGATAGGACTCCTTAATGATGCCTTTCTGAGGCATCGCTCCATGAAGATGTCTTGGATACTACGGAGACTAGTGCCCATGACTGAGTTTGTAACTTTCTGCAACATTGATCGTGTGGATAGTCAGAGGCTTTTTCCCAGGGCTGAAAAGGCCAACATTAGAGGGCACAGTTTCAAGGTGCTGGGTAGTAGGTACAGAGGGGATGTCAGGGGTAAGTTTTTTACGCAGAGAGTGGTGAGTGCATGGAATGGGCTGCCGGTGATGGTGGTGGAGACGGGTACAATGGGGTCTTTTAAGAGACTCCTGGATAGGTACATGGAGTTTGTATTACCATCAGGGAGGAGGTACAGGAGCCTGTATTGTGCTGTAGGTTTTCTATGTTTCTGTGTTCTTGATCCTGCGCAATGGACTCCCTCCACCACACCCCCCAATGCCAGATGGTGATGCAGCCTGTCAGAATGCTCTTCACGGTCCATCTGTAGAAGTTTTCGAGTGTTTGAGGTGACAAACCAAATCTTCTCAAACTCTTAATGGAATATAGCCACTGTCTTCCCTTCTTTATAACTGGGACCAGGTTAGATCCTCAGAAACTATTATCACCCAGGAACTTGAAATTGCTCACCCTCTCCACTTCTTTTTCTTTTTCCATCTTTTTATTATCATTATTAATAACAACAAAATAAAATTGGTACATAGATAATAGGATTACAAACGTACATATTTCAACTATAAAAGATTACAAGAACAATGATTACAGTATAAATGAGTATTCCCACATCCTAAATGATACAATATACAAATAGACAAGGCAAACCTAGGTGTATCATAATATAGAATAAAAAGAAAAAGGAAAAAAGAAAAAGAAATCATAATGCAAAAAAAACTAATCTAAAAATCTAATAACTAATAGAAGAAAAAAAACAAAAAAGGGAAAAAAAGAAAAAAGAAAAAAAAGGGCTGTTTATAATATCTCACAAAAATACAAAATCATCAGTGTCGTCAACTCCGATCCTCTTGACATATATGAAATCAAAACTGGAAAATCAAATAGGCCTGGAACAGGGTCCTATTACATCATATGAAAATATTGAATAAATGGTCTCCATATCTTTTAAAATTAAGTAGAAGTGTCAAATACACCACTTCTAATTTTTTCTAAATTTAAACATAACATAGTTTGAGAAAACCAATGAAATACAGTAGGAGGATTAATTTCCTTCCATTTCAACAAAATAGATCTTCTAGCCATTAGTGTAAGAAATGCAATCATTCGACGAGTGGAAGAAGATAAATGAAGTGAGTCCATCATTGGTAAACCAAAAATTGCGGTAATAGGATGGGGTTGTTCAATACCGCAGAGATAATATCAAAAATATCTTTCCAATATTTTTTCAAAAGCGGTCACGACCAGAACATATGAGTTAAAGACGCTATTTCAGATTGACATCTATCACAAATAGGATTTATATAGGAATGAAAATGAGCCAATTTATCCTTGGACATATGAGCCCTATGTATGACCTTAAACTGTATTAGTGAATGTTTGGCACATATAGATGATGTATTAACTAATTGAAGAATTTTATCCCAATTCTCAATAGGAATAATAAGGTTAAGCTCTCTTTCCCAATCATTTTTTGTCTTATAAAGGGGCTCTGAACGTATCTTCATAATTATATTATAAAGTTTTGATACCCTCTCCACTTCTGATCTCTTTATGAGGATTATATTGTGTTCCCTCATTCCATTGAGTGGAAAATCCTACAAAAGGTAGTGGATTTGGCCCGGTCCATCACGGATAAAGTCCTCCCAACTATTGAGCACATCTACATGAACCGTTGTCGCAGCAAAACTGCATCTATTATCAGGAACCATACCACCCAGGACATGATCTCTTCTCTCTGCTGCCATCAGGAAGGAGGTACAGGAGCCTCAGGACTCACACCACCAGGTTCAGGAACAGTTATTACCCCTCAACTACATGGCTCTTGAACCAAAGGGGATAACTTCACTCAACTTCACTTGCCCCATCATTGAACTATTCCCACAATCTATGGACTCACTTTCAAGGACTCTTCATCTCATGTTCTCGTTATTTATTGCTACTTATTTATATTTGCATTCACACAGTTTGTTGTCTTCTGCACTCTGGTTAAGTGTCCCAGTTGGGTAGCCCTTTATTGATTCTGTTATGATTATTATTATTATTATTTGAAGCAACACACACAAAATGCTGGTGGGAAGCTGCAGGCCAGGCAGCTTCGTCCTGACACAAAGTACACTGCAGATGCCGTGGTCAAATCAAGATGTACAAACAAGCTGGATGAACTCAGCAGGTCGGGCAGCATCCGTTGAAAAGAGCAGTCAACATTTCGGGCCAAGACCCTTCGTCCTGACAGAGGATCTGGGCCTGAAACGTCGACAGCGCTTCTCCCTATAGATGCTGCCTGGCCTGCTGTGTTCCACCAGCATTTTGTGTGTGTTGCTTGAATTTCCAGCATCTGCAGATTCCCTCGTGTTTGATTACTATTATTTTATGGATTTTGATGAGTATGCCCACAAGAAAATGATATATATGTACTTTAGTAACAAAATTTACTGTGAACTTTTGTAACGTGGAAGCAGGTTCCCCGCTCTGGTGAGTGAGACAGAAGGCACTGACTACAAATGAGCATATTATTCATTTATTTACTGACAGTAACAAAATTCGGCCTAATGTTTAAGTTCTCCCAAGCTACACAAACTAAAAGTTTGCTAAAAGTGTGGGCTGAGCATACCTTTTCAGTGGTTCTGTGAGGCGTGCCCTGGGGATGAAGGAAAGTGAGAGAGAGAGACCAAGCCTCCCACTTTATATCCCCCCCCTCCCTCCAGAACTGAAAATCGTTGCCATAGTGCGCAAGACAACCAATGGGAAAGAGTGGCTGCAGTTTTTAAGTGGACCAATCAACTGCTGACTCTGTGAAACCCAAACAAAATGCCTTTCGGTCCTGCTGGAGGGTCTCGGCCTGAAAAATGCTGCCTGGCCTGCTGAGTTCCTCCAACATCTTGAGTGTGTTGCTCGGATCTCCAGCGTCTGCAGATCTCCCCCTTCAGTCCTGACGAAGGGTCTCGGCCCGAAACGTTGACTGCTCGTTTCCATGGATGCTGCCCGACCTGCTGAGTTCCTCCAGCTTGTTTGTACGTGTTCTCTTGTTTATGATTGGACCAATTCTGTGGAAGCGACTTTGGACTGGCTAATGAGACAACTTTGCCATCTGACAACTTTGAACTTTGAGTTGGTATCTTTTCTTAAGGCACTTAGGCATGGGGTGATCCACTGGGATGAAACACAAAGCAGAAGCTTTTCAGCATATCTCAGCACTCGTGACAGAAAGTTTACAGCTCTGGGTATCACTCTCCTAAACACAGCGTCCTGGGAGAGATGAAAGAAGGGGGATTAACTTTGTACATCACACTGAAGTGATGAGCACAGGAAGTCCCATCAACCTGATGGGATTGGGGTGACACGGTAGCATAGTGGTTAGCACAACACTCTACAGCACCAGCAGCCCAGATTCAATTCCGGCTGCTGCCTGTAAGGAGTTTGTGCATTCTCCCCGTGACTGTATGGGTTTCCTCCGGGTGCTCTGGTTTCCTCCCACAGTCCAAAGATGCACCACGTGGTAGATTGATTGGTCCTTGTGAATTGTCCCGTGATTAGGCTAGGATTAAATCAGGGGATTGTTGGATGTTCCAGCTCGAAGGACCCAAAGGGGTTATTCTGCGCTGAACCCCAAAAAATAAATCAATAAGATGGAAGTTGAAACGTAAGTGGAATGCGCTGTTTGCATCAACAACCAACATGGTCCGAAGATTGTGTTGGGGGCAGCCCGCCGGTGTCACCCTACATCCAGCGACAACATAACATACCCACAAGTCACTAACTTCAACCTTAACCACTATGTCTTTGGAATGTGGGAGAAAACTGGAGCTCCAGGAGGAATCACACAGTCACGGGAAGAGGAGACAGTATTGGAATGGGAGAGGAAACAGGAGCTCACGGAGGAAACCCACGCGGTCACGGGAAGAATGTGCAAACTCCTTACCGACAGCAGCGGGAATCAAACCCCTATCTGCGATCACTAGCGTTGCGTGCTTGTGCCGTTCCTATCTACAACCGTAGGCTAGGAGCTAGAAATGGTCGGCGTTTTATGAGCGTAGGAGCACGCCTCATCAATACAGTCCCTAAGAATTAACAAACAGGCTCCATCTTTAATAAAAACCTAAATCAGTGAAGCTGAAACACAAGGACAAATATTTGCACAACTTCCAATGAAATGATCTTCAATTACCTGTGAAACTGGAAGGAAACACTCCATCAGAATTCTCGTTTCCAGAATGAGAATAAAAAGGAATACTAAGTATTGTAGTGGAGCTTCAGGACTGGTGATTATTTGCCTGTGTGCTGGTTAATGCTATTGCCTGCTGCTTCAAGCCATCAAGCAGAGTGTAGAAACAAGTTCTACACACACAAATTGCTGGAGGAACTCACCAGGTCAGTCAGTGTCTATGGATTGGGATAAACACACAACATTTTTGCTGAGACCCTTCATCGTGACCTGATAAAAGACCTCGGCCCCAAATGCCAACTGTTTATTCTTCTCCACGCCTTGGTGACTGTCTTAATACTTTAATGTTCTGGCAGTCTCTGCCTCCAACACTCACTTTGAAGTTTCAAGTTCCTGGGTGTCAGAAGATTTATTCTGAGACCAACATATTGATGCAACTACCAACCAGAAACATCAGTGGCTTTATCTCATTATGAGCTGGAGGAGATTTGGCATGTTATCAGCTACTCTAGAAAATTTCTACGGATGTGCTGTGGAGAGCATTCCGACCGGTCATATTAACGTCTGATGTGGAGGCATCAGTGCGAAGGGTTGAAAAGCTGCAGATTCAGCCAGCTCCATCATCAGCACAACCCTCCCCAGGATCGAGGACACACTCCTCTGCCTAAATAAATTCTTCCTCATCTCTGTTCCAAAGGGACATCCTTGTACTCTGAGGCTGTGACCTCTGGTCCTAGACTCAACTTCACTTGCCCCATCAGTGAATTGTTCCCACAACCTATGGACTCACTTTCAAGGACTCTTCATCTCATGTTCTCGATATTTATTGTTTATTTATTTATTATTACTGTTTCTTCTTTTTGTATTTGCACCGTTTGTTGTCTTCTGCACTCTGGATGAATGCCCTAGTTGAGTGACCACTCATTGTTCAAAGTTCAAAGTACAAAATATTAAAGTATGTAGACATTATACAAGCTTGATATTCATCTCCTTTCAGGCAGCCACAAAACAAAGAAATCCATACAGACCCACTAAAAATAAATCTAACAAACACCCAATTTGCAGAGAGAATGCATTGATTCTGTTATAGTATTATTCCATAAGAAAATGTTTCTCAGGGTTGTATATGGTAACATACATGTCCCTTGATAATAAAATTTACTTTGAACTTTGAACTTATCATAGGAAACATCCTCTCCATCTGGGCCTTTCAATATTTGATAGGTTTCGATTAGATCCCCCACCATTCTTTTAAACTCCAGCAAGTACACCAAATGTTCTTCATACGTACAGTATGTTAACTGTTTCAGTCTAGGGATCATTCTTGTGAACAATCCTCTGAACCCTCTTTCCACGGTGCTGCTCAATATGGTAACAGGCCCTTCCAGCCCAAATGAGCAGCAGATTTTTGAAAGGGCGTGAAACGAGAGCTGTTGGAACTGGTAGAGGAGAGGAGGCCAGTATAGATGAGCTGTGATCACGTTGAATCAAGGGACCTACAGGAAGGGGATGAGTGGCCAAGTCTAGTTCCTATTTCAAGAGTCATAGACTGCAGGGAAACAGGCCTTTTGGCCCAACTATTCCATGCTGTCCATCCAAGTCAGTTCCATTTAGAAACATAGAAAACTTACTGCACAATACAGGCCCTTCGGCCCATAAAACTGTGCCAAACATGTCCCTGTCTTAGAAATTATTAGGCTTACCTATAGCCCTCTACTTTTCTAAGCTCCATGTACTTATCTAAAAGTCTCTTAAAAGACCCTATGGTATCCGCCTCCACCACCATTGCCAGCAGCCTATTCCACGCACTCACCACTCTCTGAGTAAACAAACTTACCCCTGACATCTCCTCTGTACCTACTCCCCAGCACCTTAAACCTGTATCCTCTTGTGGGAACCATTTCAGCCCTGGGAAAAAGCCTTTGACTAACCATACCTTCCATGCCTCTCATCATCTTATACACCTCTATTAGGTCACCTCTCATCCTCCGTTGCTCCAAGGAGAAAAGGCCGAATTCACTCAACCTATTCTCAAAATGGCTAATATGAGGGGAAATCACATTAAAGTGATTGGAGGAAAGTACAAGGGGGAGTCCATCTGCAACCTTACCAATATCTTGCACAACTGTCACAGGTTGACTCGAGTCTGCGCAGAACTGAGGCAACTAAAAGGCTCTTGAATTGGCTGCGGACTCACTTTTGTGAACTTCGGTTCTGAATGCTGTTTGCTTACTTTTATTGCTTGCACGATTGTTATTTTCTCTGCACACGAGGTATTTGACGTTCTTCTTTCTTTAGTGGATTTTATTGGGTTTCTTTGTTCTCTGGCTACCTGTAAGGAGACAAATCTCAACGTTGTACAAAGTTGGCTGTAAATCTATTTTGAACTTTGAACGTAACAGCTCAATTTCTGATCAAGTGTCTTGTCTACTGCTTATTTCCCACCCTCAAAGCAACTTGGCTAATCGAATTCCTCCAGCACTGGAGGAACAACACTTTATATACCGGCTGGGTAGCCTCCAGCCTGATGGTATGAACATTGACTTCTCTAACTTCTGTTAATGCCCCTCCTCCCCTTCTTACCCCATCCCTGACATATTTAGTTGTTTGCCTGTTCTCCATCTCCCTCTTGTGCTTCCCCCCCTTCTTTCTCCCAAGGCCTCCCGTCCCATGATCCTTTCCCTTCTCCAGCTCGTATCACTTTCGCCAATCACCTTTCCAGCTCTTAGCTTCACCCCACCCCCTCCGATCTTCTCCTATCATTTCGCATTTCCCCCTCCCCCCACTACTTTCAAATCTCTTACTATCTTTCCTTTCGGGTAGTCCTGACGAAGGGTCTCGGCCCGAAACGTCGACAGTGCTTCTCCCTATAGATGCTGCCTGGCCTGCTGTGTTCCGCCAGCATTTTGTGTGTGTTGTTTGAATTTCCAGCATTTTGCGTGTGGGCCCCGACTTTCTTAATCAGTGCATTGACTGACAAAAGCCCGTTTGCCAAAAACCCATTTGCCACCCTGTCTGCCTATGACACCATTCTCTCGTACTCCGAAGTCCCCCTGTCTTGCAACCCATGTCAGGAGCCTACCGTCCTCTGTTAAAGACACCTGACTCCCTTGTGCCTTTCATGGTACAACAGGGAACGGTCTTGGCCACCAACACCAAAAACTTGTGAACAAACCAAACGCTTCCGGGTGGTCATTCCTTGCCTTCTGTCTCAGAGGGCAAAATTTAGATCCATTGGGTAGAGAGAGGAGGGGGGGCAGTGGTGTGGAGCCAAAAGTTAGCAAGCCCCATTAACGCAGCAACTTGTACAATTAATTATCGTAGCTTCCAACCCCTGCCAGGATTGAGACAGCAGGTTCAATTATATCTAGTTCTCTTGACGTTGACTGGCATCCCTGAAAAAAAATTCAGCACAGTTACACGACTGTTAGCAATTAGGGAGAATGAAAGTCAGATTTTATTTGTGAGATTGTTACTTTAAAGTCTGGTTTATTTTAGGAGCCACGTTAGAATCGCACTGGGGGCTGTGCCACTACACAGGGGTACAGAAGTAGCTCAAAGTTGGGAATATTCTGGCTTCGATGAGGGCTGGAGGTGCAGTTGGAGGACTGTCCATGTGTCTGTGTTTGTGTGTGGGTGGGTGCAGTGGTGAGAGACAGGAGAGGGGTTTCATTTGCTGTTACGCACTCTAAATTTTGGAGGAGTTCAGCAGGCCAGGTAGCATTTGTGGAAAGGAATAAAGAGTCAACCCTTCGGGCCGAGACCCAAAACGTTGAGTGTGTACTCCTCTTCATAGATGCCAAGTTCCTCCTGTGTTTTGTGTGCGTCGATTTGGATTTCCAGCATCTGCAGGATCCCCTGTATTTGTTTCGCTGTTCTTGTTTTGATGCTTGTCGTGTTCTGTGTTGCTCTGCCGGGTGTGGTGGGCATGCTGTGTTGGTGCTGGAATGTGCGGTTCCTTGGGTGTGTTGATTGTTAATGTAAACGAGGCATTTCATCAATGTACATGTGATAAGCAAATGTGAATCTTTAAAAAAATAAAGATTAGCTTTACTTGTCGGAACGTACGGTGAATTGCACTGTCTGAGTCTACGGCTAACGTGGTCCGATGATGTGCTGCAGACAGCCCAACATTGTCGGCGTGCTTCAGGCATCAACAATGACTGCATGTCTTTGAAATGCAGGAGGAAACCCACACAGTCACAGAGACGATGTACAAACTCCTTACAGACAGTGGTGGGAGTTGAACCATGATCGCAGGTACTGTAAATCACTGTGCTAACCAGAATCAGGCTTATAATCACCCGCATGTGTTGTGAAATTTGTTAACTTAGCAGCAGCAGTTCAATACAATACATAAGAGGAAAAAAAATAATAAACAAATAAGTAAATCAATTACAGTATATGTAAATTGAATATATTAAAAATCATGTAAAAAAACAGAAATAATATATATTAAAAATGTGAGGTTGCGTTCACGGGTTCAATGGCCATTTAGGAATCAGAGGGGAAGAGGCTGTTCCTGAATCGTTGAGTGTGTACCTTCAGGCTTCTGCACCTCCTACCTCATGGTAACAGTGAGAAAAGGGTATGCCCTGGGTGCTGGAGGTCCTTAATAACGGACGGTGCCTTTCTGAGACACCGCTCCCTAAAGGTGTCCTGGGTACTTTGTAGGCTAGTACCCAAGATGGAGCTGACTAGATTTACAACCTTCTGCAACTTCTTTTGGTCCTGTGCAGTAGCCCCTCCATACCAGACAGAGATGCAGCCAGTCAGAATGCTCTCCATGGTACATCTATAGAAGTTTTTGAGTGTATTTGTTGACATGCCAGATCTCTTCAAATTCCTAATGAAGTATAGTCACTGTCTTACCTTCTTTATAACCACATCGATATGCTATACTACCATGCTGGCCTTATAGACAAGGGTGTGGCAATGCTGGAGAAAGTGGGAGCAACAATAATAAGCATGAATCCAGAATTAAAACAGTCCATTGCTGTACAACAGTCTTAGGCAAATATACATGGCTAGGGTGCTATATATAGGTAGCAAGTGAGGTAAACTTTTGCACAGTACCGTATTTTATGTATTTCACTGTACTGTTGCCACGAAGAAAACGAACTTCATGATATATGTGAGTGATGATAAACCTGGGTTTCTATTGGGGACTGGGAGTGGGAAGGGGGCAGGGAGAAGGGAATCATGGTTGGGCAAAAGGGGAAGGAAGAGGGGAGGGAGCAGGAAGCACCAGGGAGACATTCTGTAATGGTTCAGTGGTTCTATTTAATATCAGAGAATGTATATAGTATACACCCTGAAATTCTTACTCTTCACAATCATCTACGAAACAGAAAAAACCGCAAAGAATGAATGACAGAAAACGCTGGAACCTTCCCCCTCCCACGCACAAGCAGCAGCAAAAGTATCAACCGTCTCCCCCTTCACCCACCCCCCCCCACTTGCTGCCCCTCCGCCTCCCCACCACCACCCACCATGCGGGCAATAACAAAGCAATTCAAATGACCAGGCTTAGTGTCTCAGGGCTGGGTTCGTCTGCACCCACACCACCCCCTCCCGCTGTCCCTGACACTCCTTCTCTGCCACCTGACCCGCACCCCTCCCACAGGGCTCCACCTTCACCGTTCCCAACTTCCTTTGCTCCCACCAGATTTATAAACTCGCCCTCTGCTCCACGTTGACAAATACAGTACTGTGCAAACACTCTTTGTCACCCTAGCTACATTGTCTATAAAAAAGTATTCACTCCCCACCCCCCCCGGAAGTCAAGTCTTGCCAACTCTCATAATATTACTATCCCCTCCTGACTTTCTACCAATTTACCCCATATTCCCTTCAATTTCACCCCCACTACAAAATACTACCACTCACCCACAGATGAGGGCAATTTACAGTGGCCAGTAACTTGCCAACCTGCACACCTTTGGGATGAGCCAGAAAACCAGAGCCATAAGACCTAAGCGGAGAATTGGGTCATTCAGCCCATCTTCTCTGGAGGAAAGACACAGGTTGTCCCAACGCTCAGCCAGGTTCTGTTCTTGTGAACTGTTCATAACCCGGACCGATCACAGGTTGGAAATGCGGCCACAAGTTTCCGCTATTCAAACATGGCTGATTTATTATCCCGCTCAACCTCATTCTCTTTCCTTCTCGTCATAAACTTTGACACCCTGACTAATCAGGAGATGGACAAGAAAAAGTTTTGAAGAACTTTTTAGAACTTCTCAAATTAAAAATAGATGGAAGACTGTGATCACCCGCATCATACAGCTTGGCACATAATGACGATGATGATAACCAGCCTCACTTTAAATATACCCAATGACTTGGCCTCGACAGCGATCTGTGGCAAAGAATTCCACAGATTCACCACCCTCTGGCTAAAGAAATTCCTCCTCATCTCCATTCTACTTCCTAAGGAGATTGAGGAAAACAAAACTTTACCCCACACCCCCACATCTTAACTGAACTTTATAGGGGCACCGTTGAGAGCGTCCTGACGAGCTGCATCTCCATCTGGTCTGGGAGCAGCCGAGCATCGGACCGGAACTCCCTACAAAGGACTGTGAGATCGGCCGAGAGGATCGTAGGGGTCTCCCTACCACCCATCGGGGACATTTATCAGGAGCGCTGCGTACGCAGGGCCCTTAGTATTATCAACGATCCCACCCGTCCATCCAGCATCCTCTTTGACTTTCTACCATCAGGCAGGAGACTCCGATGTATAAAGACAAGAACGGTCAGGATGGGAAACAGTTTCTTCCCTCAGGACATTATGCTCCTGAACTCCCTGACGCATCACATTTGAAGTGTCACTGGTTAATCTGTTCTGCACCTTACAATATTTAATTTATGCACTTTATTTATGTGTAACCCATCTGTAGATTTCATCCTTACTTTCATAAGTTACTATGTGCTGTACAGTGCCTATAAGAAATATTCACCCCCACCCCCCCACGGAAGTTTTCATGTTTTATTGTTTTACAACATTGAATCACAGTGGATTTAATTTGGCTTTTTTGATACTGAACAACAATGTTGTCCCATTTGATGGCATGCATTTATATAGTTAAATGTCAATAAACTTGACTTGACTAAATGGACAGCCCTCTATTCTGAGGCAGTGTTGTCCGGTCCTGGACTCACCCACTGTCAGAAACATACTCTCTACATCCACTCTGTCCAGATCTTTCAATATTTGATGGGTTTCTGTTGATCCCCTGGGGGCAACACACACAGTTACAGGGAAAACGTGCAAACTCCACCCAGACAGCACCTAAGGTCATGATCGAACCCAGGACACTGAGAGGCAGTAACACTCCCTGTAGGCCTTTTCACCTTAAAAATCACTCATATTCAGAGATATTTAGGTCATTTTAATAATAGCATTTAAATTATTAATATGGTAAGATAATTAAAACTTTTTTACCAAAATAACTCACACCCATTCTCATCTTTGTCCACTAGCTTGGCAATCTTACTTACTGCCTGTCACCCCGCTGGCATTTAAAGCAGCAATGAAGATCCTCCATCTCTGGTGGTGTTCAGGGCTTCCTTCATCGTGTCAGTAGCTTCCTCTCGGTTTTCACTCCTGTCAGTCACGCAAATCCCGGGTGGAGACTCAGGAATACCGTCACACTCGGAAGTAGGATTCTTCATTGCTGTTTCTGTAACAGTTTTGTTTGATCGGTCAGGGTTGTTAACCCTGAGCTGAACCCCCGAACCTGGAGGACCGGTGGATCACTCTCAGTCTGGCCTCTAACCTTTGACCTGTTTGGCATGGGTGACCCTACCAAGAGCCAAAGCTTAAACCCTGACTCCAGCCAAAGTAGCTCTCCAGGTAATTGAGACACAAAAGCCTCCTAACCCTACGACAAGATTGTAGTCCTCTTGGAGGCATTTGGCAACCTCCACTCATTGAATTAGGTTACCAGGTGCTTGCCAGTGCTAATGGAAAGGTCTGGCGCTTCTCTACCCACGGTACTGTGAGACCGCAGTGAGCGCAGAAGTTCACACCTGCATACAAAGGCCCCTCCACCCATTTATACTGCACTCTCTACACCTGGACACGCAAGCTGCACTCAGTGACCACATTACTAGCAACCGGCACGGTCTTCTACTGCTGTAGCCCATCCACTTCAAGGCTCATTCCGAGACTCTCTGCTGCACACCCCTGTTGTAACGTGTGGTTGTTTGAGTCACTGTCGCCTTCCCATCAGCTGGAACCAGTCTGGCCGTTCTTCTCTGACCTCCCTCAAGGAGTTTTTGACAACAGACCAACAGCCCACTGAATTTTTTTTTTGGTTTTGTTTTTTGCACTCTTCTTTGTAAAACTCTGGAGCAGGGGTTTCCCAAACTTTGTTTTTTGCCACAGACCCCTACCACTAACCGAGTGGTACCCAGGTTGATGGAAACCTCTAGTCTAGAGACTGTTGTGCATGAAAATCCCGGCGGATCAGCAGTTGTCGAGGTACTCAAACCAACAATCATTCCACGATCAAAGTCACTTAGATCACGCTTCTCCCCCATTCTGATGTTTGATCTGAAGAACAACTGAACCTCTTGACCATGTCTGCGTGCTTTAGTTCATTGACTTGCTGCCTCATGATTGGCTGATTAGATATTTGTCTTAACGAGTAGGTGTACAGAATAGCATGGCCACTGTGTGTGTATCATCTTAATCTAAACAAAGCAGCTTACACACAGACTTCATTTTCACAATAGCTCCTAGATGAATGATTGATGTTGGGGAAGAAAGCTTCAACAGAGGAGATGAGGCTGACACTTGGAAAATTAGTGTTGTTACGTTTCAAGGTTTCCTCCCTGACTTCCCTTTATTTTGGGTATTTGCCTCTCATTGATCCGGTCAGTTCAAAGCTGCCTTCGATTTACTGTGGTGATTGCCTGCGCCGTGCAGAGACCTTCTCCTTCACATGAACGCCGAGGTTCTGAATGATGCATGGACCCTTAGCACAGAAAATGAATGTTGTGCTAAATTATTCAGCTTAGTTCTTCACAGTTGAATAATTTCTTTTCTGTGTGTGTGTGAGAGAGTGTGCATTTGTGTGTATGCCTGCATCTGTGTGTGTGTGTGTGTGCATACATCTGTGTTTGTGTGTATATCTGTGTGTGTGTGTCAGTGTGTTTGTGTATCAGAGTGTGTGTGTATCTGAGTGAGTGTGTTTATCAGTGTGTGCATGTGTGTGTCTGTGTTTGTGTGTATCAGTGTGTATATCTGTGTTTGTGTGTGTGTGTCTGTGTTTGTTTGTATCAGTGTGTGTATCTCTGTGTGTGTGTATCAGTGTGTGTGGTGTGTGTGTATCTCTGTGTGTTTGTGCATCTGTGTGTGTGTATCAGTGTGTGTGCTTGTGCGTGTATCTCTGGTGTTTGTGTATCAGAGTGTGTGTATATCTCTGAGTGACTGTGTGTGTGTCTGTGTGGTTGTGCATCTGTGTGTGTGTGTGTGTGTGTGTGTGTGTGTGTTTTTGTTCCAACCAGCACAGTTTCCTTTTATTCACTGGTTTTCTGATGTGAGGTCGCTGGCTATGTAAATGCGACCAGATTTGTTTGAATCTGTAGAAGGGGAGCTGAATGCAGCCATTGAACTGGGGTTTAATCAGAACGTGTCTCTTGCAAATGTGCAGCTCCAATCGCCCAGACTTAAGTTGGGCTAATATTCCGATCGATTCTTGTGGATGTTTTGAGAGCTTTGTTTTACGTTAGACCATTTCAGGAGATTGATTTTTAACAAATACTCTAGTGACCTTGAAACTGGTTAGCTGCCAACCGATAGGAGCATAAATGGGGTTGCTTTTCCTCTAAAGCTCACTCCCATTACCTTCCCCGTCTCACCCCAAAGGAGGGATGTAGCAGAAGCTATCCCCATTCACTCCTCATGTGCCGAATCCCAATCCAGCAGCTGCCTTCCCATTGTACAATATCACAAGCGGATTGACTCACTCATTCTCAATGTATTGAATCAACACTGACCACATTCTCCTCTGGCCCACTGCAGGAAATCACATTAATTCCAATCGATAGACTCACAATGAGGAGACTTCCTTCCCATTAACTCCCAGGACAAAGAATCGGCCTGGAGAGAACTCCGCTTGTTCCGTGTCATTTTCAGTCAACGTGAGCCAGAATCTTCAATAGTCACACCAACTGTATCCGATCCCCATCACTGGACCCCTTCCCATTCCCATTCCCATTTCAACTCTATCCAATCCCTATCACTGTATCCCTTCCCATTCCCATTCCCACACTATCCAATCCCCCTTCACTGTATCCCTTCCCATTCCCATTCCCACTCTATCCGATCCCCATCACTGTATCCCTTCCCATTCCCACGCTATCTGATCCCCATCTTTGCATCCCTTCCCATTCCCACTCTATCCAATCCCCATCACTGTGCCCCTTCCCATTCCCATTTCCACTCTATTCATTCCCCATCACTGTATCCCTTCCCATTCCCATTCTCACTCTATCCGATCCCCATCACTGCATCCCTTCCCATTCCCATTCCCACTCTATCCAATCCCCATCACTGTATCCCTTCCATTCCCATTCCCACTCTATCCAATCCCCATCACTGTATCCCTTCCCATTCCCATTCTCACTCTATCCGATCCCCATCACTGCATCCCTTCCCATTCCCATTCCCACTCTATCCGATCCCCATCACTGCATCCCTTCCCATTCCCATTCCCACTCTATCCGATCCCCATCACTGTATCCCTTCCATTCCCATTCCCACTCTATCCAATCCCCATCTTTGTATCCCTTCCCATTCCCATTCCCACTCTATCCGATCCCCATCACTGTATCCCTTCCCATTCCCATGCTATCTGATCCCCATCTTTGCATCCCTTCCCATTCCCATTCCCACACTATCCAATCCCCCTTCACTGTACCCCTTCCCATTCCCATTCTCACTCTATCCAATAAGAGGCAGAAAATTTAATAAATGTGGTGAGAGGGAGAGGTTACCAGAAAGAGAGCAAGTGAGGGTTGAAAGAGGGAGTGGGGGAGAGAGGGAAGGAGAGGGGTAGAGGGGGATGGAGAGTGGAGAAAGAGGGAGAGAGGGAGAGGAGGAGAGAGGGAAATTGGTGAAAGAGAGAGTGAGAGAGATGGAGAAAGAGAGAGTGAGAGAGAGGGTGAAAGCAGGAGGGAAAAGGAGATGAAAGGGAGTGGGGAAGGGGGGGAACTATTTCTACTGTTTGTGGGAACAAAAGAATTTGAGATATTTGAATTGAATAACATTAGTGAGCTTGTTTGTGTGTGGGAGTGTCAGAATCTTTGACAGCTTTTACCTCCAACCCAAATCCAGTACTCAGGCTGTTGTACGTCTGAAGTGACTGAGTCACAACATTGTGGTATAGTTAACACAGGGCATAGAACATTCTAGCACAGTACAGGCCCTTCAGCCCACAATGCTGTGCTGACCTTTTAACCAACTCTAAGATCAATCTAACCCTTCCCTCCTTCATAACCATCCATATGCCTACCTAAGAATTTCTGAAATGCCTCTAATATATCTGCCTCTATCACCACCCCTGGCAGGGCATAGCATGCACCCACCACTTTCCATGTGAAAAAAAAGCCTCTGACATCCCCCGCTATACTTCCTTCCAATCACCTCAAAGGCATGCCCTTTTGTATCAGCCATATGGTCCCATGTTGAGGATGTTATAGCAGGTGCTGTGGCAGATACCACAGTGTTTTAAAGTGGAAGTGCTACATTCTCAGGAACACAATCTCAGATGAGATGTGAAATCAGAATCCAATTTCAAGGATGATGATGATAATGATTATGATGACAATGATGACGATGATGATGATGTTGATAATGGTGATGATTATGGTGATAATGATGATGATGTTTGTGATGATGATGGTGGTGATGATGAGGATGATGATGACAAGGATGATGATAACAATGATGATGAAGATGATGATGATGGTGACAATGATGATGACGATGATGGTGATGATGAGGTTGATGGGGATAATAATGAGGAGGAGGAGGATGATGACAATGATGATAATAACAAATTGGATCAGCCCATAATCAAATGGCAAAGCAGACCTAATGAGCCAAATGGCCTACTTCTGCTCCTATATCTTATGGTCTTATGATGACAGTGATGATAATGATAATAATGATGATGGTGGTGATGATAAAGGTGATAATGATGATGATTATGGTAGTGATGATGAAGGTATGATGATGATGGTGATGACGATGATGGTGGTGGTGACAATGATGAGGAAGATGATAATAATGATGGTGATGATGAAAGTGATGACGATGATGACGACAATGATGATGACGGTGATGATGATAATGATGATAGTGATGATGATGACGATGATGGTGATGATGATGACATTGACAGTGATGGTGATTATGATGATGATGATGAAGACAATGCTTCTGAGAGTGCAGGAAGCACTTCTAATACAACCAGGGTGGACTGGGACAGTGACTGTCTCAATTACTAATACTTATGCATGTGTTCAGACTCCTGCATCTTCACACTGATGGTAGCAATGAGAAGTGTGCATGTCCTAGGTGGTAGGGGTCCTTAACATTGGTTACAGCCTTCTTGAGGGGGGGAGGTTAGTTCCCATCATGGAGCTCGCTTCGCCTTCAACTGCAGCCTCTTTTTATCCTGCACATTGGAGCCTTCATACCAGACAGTGATGCCACCAGTATGAATTGGGGCGGCATGGTAACGTAGTGGTGAGCACCACACTTCACAGTACCAGTGACCTGGGTTCAATTCCCACCACTGTTTGTAAAGAGTTTGTTCGTTCTCACTGTAACCACATGTGTTACCTCTGGGTGCTCAGTTTTCCTCCTTACGTCCAAAGATGTACCAGTTGTCAGTCCTGATGAAGGGTCTTGACCCAAAACTTCGAGTATTTATTCATCTCCTTAGATGCTACCTGACCTGCTGAGTTCCTCCAGCATTTTGCAGGCATTAGTCTGGTTGGTAGGTTAATTGGTTATTGTAAATTGTCCTAGGAATAGAATTAAACTGGGGGAATTCTGGGCGGCATGGTTTGAGGTACCAGGATTCTGCCATGTATCTCAACCATCAATAAATAAGTAAATAGGCAGATAGATAGATACACAGACAGATAGAATAAACAGATAGAAGGATGCTCTCCATGGTATATCTGTAGAAATTTGCTAGCGTATTCGATGACATACAAAATCTCAAACCCCTAACGAACTTGGCAGTACCTAAAACAGGGAAGGGCATTGTCCCTTTGCGGCTTTTGGGACGATGTGCGCAAGTTGGCAGGCGGTTCCCAGCAGGACAAAGGTGATGCGATGACGCTACACTTTGGACTCACGCGAGAAGGTGCTATAGGAATGTAAACCTATGTTCTTTCTATAGCTGTATAACCCTTGCTGCAATTAACAACCCTGACCTGCAGTGTGGTGTAATTAACTTATTATAATTAGTCTGATAACAATGGAGGGAATTGGATATACTGGATTAAAAAGTGTATCAACGAATTAATACCTAGTTTTAATCCCCAGTAGGAATCCATCAAATGAAATATACTTAATGAATGTACTGCTTAATATTTGATCCATTTAGTAATTTGAAAAGACAGTTGGATGTTCCCAAATTCAGTTAAATTCTGTTTTGGGAGTGAAATGGAACTCACTATTTTTTGGGAGTAGTTGGAAATGGATTTAAGGAGAAGCTGGAAGCCCAAAGGGGGGAGATGGAAAGGGCAAATGAGGCCTGTGTAGACTTCAGATGCCAGCACAGAGAGTTGATAGGGCAAGATTCCAGTCAACAGGATGAGCTGCAATCTAAAAGGGCAAATACAGGATGAGGGGTTTCGCCTGAAACGTTGACTGTACTGTATTTCCATAGAGGCCTGGTCTGCTACATTCTTCCAGCATTTTGTGTGTGTTGTTTGGATTTACAGCATTTGCAGATCTTCTCCTGTTTGCTGAAGGTGTTACATGTGAAGTGCCCACAGCGTATGGAATAAGGTAGATGAGCTTGTGGCGCAGTGACAGATTGGCATGTTGGACACTGTGGGCATCACTGAATCATGGCTGAAAGAAGATCATAGCTGGGAGATTAATGTCCAAGGATACTCATTGAATGAAAAGACAGGCAGGTAGGCAGAAAGGGTGGCGTGACTCTACCGCTAAAAGGTGAAATCAAATCATTAGAAAGGGGTAGCGTAGGATCGGAAGGTGTTGAGTTGTGGTGGGTGAAGTTAAGGAACTGCAAGGATAAGAGAACCCTTATGGGAGTTATATACAGACCCCCAAACAGTGGCAGAGATGTGGTCTACAAATTGCAATGGGAGACAGAAAATGCATGTCAAAAGGGCAATGCTCAATCTGCAAGTAGATTGGGAAAATCAGGTTGGATCCCCAAGAGGGAATTTCTAGAATACCAACAAGATGGCTTTTTGGAGCAGCACGTGGTTGACCACTAGGGGATCAGTTATTCTGGATTGGAAAGGAACACTAGCAGGGATGACAGCTGAGCACCAACGGCTGAAAAAAGATTTTCTTTGCTTGTCATCCAGACATATCATTCCAGAGGTAAATACGCACAGTGGCCATTTTATTATCAGCCGATAATGACAGAGGAGACCGGTTCAAGCTGAGAGGAAGGTGACAGTAACTCAAATAATCAGCGGCATGCAGAAAAGCTCCTCTGAATGCACAACACGTCGAACCTCGAAGTGGATGGGCTGCAGCAGCAGATCACAAACGTACACGCAGTGGCTGCTTTATGAGGTACACCTGCTCACTAATGCAAATATCTAATCAGCCAATCGTGAGGCAGCAACTCAATGCATAGGAGCATGCAGACGTGGTCAAGAGATTCAGTTGTTGTTCAGATTAAACATCGGACTGGGGAAACAATGTGATCTAAGTGACTTTGACCGTGGGATGATTGTCGATGCCAGACAGGGCAGTTTGAGTAACTGAGAAACTGCTGATCAGTCCTTCCAGGTGAGGGAACACTTCACCTGTAAGTCTACTGGGGGGGGTCATCCACTCTATCCAGTCCTCCCAGTGTGGCCTCTTGTATAATGGTGAGATCCAACATAGACTGGGAGACCACTTCGCCAAGCACCTACGCTCAATCCGCCAAAAAAAAAAGCAGGATCTCCCAGTTGCCTTCCATTTCATTTCTACTTCCCATTCTCATTCAGACATGTCAGTCCAGGGCCTCCTCTACTGTCACAATGAGGCCACACTCACTGCAGGAGCAACACCTTATCTTGTCTCGGTAGCCTCCAACCTGATGGCATGAACATCGATTTCTCGAACTTCTGGTAATTAACCCCCACCCTTCACCATTCCCTATTCCCATTTCCCTCTCTCACCTCATCTCCTTCCCTGCTCATTACCTCCCTCTGGTGCTCCACCCTCTTCCCTTCCTTCCATGGCCTTCTGTCCTCTCCTTTCCGATTCCCCCTTCTCCAGCCCTTTATATCTTTCACCAATCAACTTCCCAGCTCTTTACTTCACACCTCCCCCTCTCCTGGTTTCACCTATCCCCTCCCATCTTGTAATTCTTCCTCCTCTCCCCCACCCTCGTACTATACTCATCTTCTCATTCCAGTCCTGAAGAAGGGTCTCAGCCCAAAACGTCATTTACGTAGATGCTGCCCAACCTGCTGAGTTCATCCAGCATTTTGTGTGGCGCTTGGACTTCCAGCATCTGCAGATTTTCTCATGTCTGTGGATCCCCTGGGTCAACGATCTCTAAAGTTTACGGAGAATAATACGAGGAAAACAAAAAAAAAATCCAGTGAGCTGTGGGTGAAAGCACCTTGTCAGTGATGGAGGTCGGAGGAGAATGGCCAGACTGGTTTCAATCTGACGGTAACTCAGGTAACCACGTGTTACCACAAGGAGCATCTGTGAACACAAAACATGTCAGGAGGTACCTAAAAGAGTGACCACGGAGGGTACATAGAGGTGGTAAATAAAAGGACAGAAAATAGTTGCAGTGGAAGTAGATTAGTGGCAACAGTGTAGAATGGGAGAGATCAAGAATTCATATGTTAGCATTTGAAGAGTCTGATGGAGATTGGCCTTGGTGGTATCCAACAGAGATCAAGGGGAACACAAGGTACACTGCAGCTGCTGGGTCAAAGCAACACGCACAACACGCTGGAGGAACTCAGCAGGTCGGGCAGCATCCGTGGAAACGAGCAGTCAACGTTTCGGGCCGAGACCCTTTGTCAGTGCTGAAGAGGGAGGGGGCAGGGGCTCTATAAAGAAGGTGGGGGGAGGGGGGAGGGTGCCAGGTGAAAAACCAATCAGAGGAAAAATCAAGGGGTGAGGGGAGGGGAAGCAGGGAGGGGATAGGCAGGAAAGGTGAAGAAGGAGTGAAAGGGGAAAGCACTGTGTAGTAGAAGGAGGTAGAACCATGAGGGAGGTGATAGGCAGCTGGAAGAGGCAGAGTGAAAGTGGGATGGGGGAAGGGAGAGGGAGGGAATTACCGGAAGTTGGAGAATTTGGTGTTCATACCAAGGGGCTGGAGACTACCCAGCCGGAATTTGAGGTGTTGCTCCTCCAACTTGAGTTTGGCCTCATCATGGCAGTAGAGGAGGCTGTGTATGGACATATCCGAATGGGAATGTGAAGCAGAGTTGAAGTGGGTGGCAACCGGGAGATCCTGTCTGTTGTGGCGGACGGAGCGGAGGTGCTTAATGAAGCGGTCCCCCAGTCTGCGTCGGGTCTCGCCGATGTAGAGGAGGCCGCACCGGATGCAATAGATTACCCCAACAGACAAGTGAAGTGTTGCCTCACCTGGAAGGACTGTTTGTGGCTCTGGATGGTGGTAAGAGAGGAGGTGTAGGGACAGGTGTAGCACTTACACTTGCAGGGGTAAGTACCAGGTGGGAGATCTGTGGGGAGGGACGTGTGGACCAGAGAGTCGCAGGAGAACGAGGAGAGAGAAGAGAGGGGTCCTGATTATGTTCAAGGTTCAAAAAGTTCGAAGTAAATTTATTATAAAAGTTCATATGCAGTACATCACCATTTACAACCCTGATGTTCATCTTCTTGCAGGCATACTCAGTAAATCCAATACCCCTAATGGTGGCTGTTTGTAATGTCGGACGATGACAGGAAACTGTGCGGGAGAGGTTTTAAAGTGGAAAAGTTATTCCACCCTCTCGACCTCAGAAGTCCGGGCCCGGTGTTACCAGCGAGCGTCACAACCTGGGCTCTTCCGTGGTGACCGTGATGTCTCGTGCCCTGTCAAGCCCTTCCCCCTCCACGGAGCATTGCAGATCCGCCTTCCTGGCCCTTGGATCCCACTGTAGATCTCATCGCCCAGTCCACCGGAGCTGACTTTCCAAGCTAGGGCAGGCGTGTTCCTAATAACTCATAGAATCAATGAAAGATTGCACCCAGCAGGCCGGACAACCAATGCACACAGTTCTGGGTGTTCAAAGACATTTAAAACCTATTTTTAAAGCTGGGGTGGTGTTACAGACAAATACATTAGGGGCATTTAAGAGACTCTTAGATAGGAACATGATGATAGGAAAATAGGGTGGGGGGGGGCTATGTAAAAGGGA
The DNA here is from genome assembly GCF_030144855.1 of Hypanus sabinus. Taxonomy (NCBI): domain Eukaryota; kingdom Metazoa; phylum Chordata; class Chondrichthyes; order Myliobatiformes; family Dasyatidae; genus Hypanus; species Hypanus sabinus. Next base: position 42,781,571 of record NC_082731.1, on the reverse strand, counting down.
AAGGTTAGATTAATCTTAAAGTAGGTTAAAGATCATCATGGGCGAAGAGTGTACTGTGCTGTGATGTTCTAATAAATTAAGATACTTTTTTAATCGACAATCCATTGCAAGTGCTAAGAAAGAATTTAAAACATTAACAGAAGTAAACAGGAAAACGAAGAACTTACTATTTGCCCTCAAGTTTGTGTAGTTGCTTCCTGTGCGGTTCAGTCTGTCTCACCCTCAGGGACCTTCCAGCACCCCAGGACGTGCTCTCTCCTCGCTGCTGCCATCAGGAAGAAGGTTGAGGAGCCTCAGGACGCACCACGGTTATTACCCCTCAACCATCAGGCTATTGAACTGAATGGAATTACTTCCCTCAACTTCACTTGCCTCAAAACTGAACTGTTCCCACAACCTATAGACTCACTTTCAAGGACTCTTCATCTCACGTTCTTGATATTTATTGCTTATTTATTTATTATTATTATTATTATTTCTTTCCTTCTTTTCATATCTGCACCCTACTTGTCCATCTTGTCTGCGGCTTTCATTGATACTATCGTGTTTCTTTGCATTCACTGTGAATGCCTGCAAGAAAATGAGTCTCGGGATTACACATCACAACATGATACATCTGCTTCGATAATAAATTTACTTTCTACTTTGAACTGCGGTCGGATTCCCTGGCAGAATATGAATGGTACATCAAATGTTAGCTGCATATCTGTCTTGAGCTGCAACCTGCACTGTCCGGACAGGGTTGAAAGCTTTGATCTCGTGCATAGAAGCTGCCTCTTATTGTGACACTGAATGTCGAGGAAGGTGATATTCACGTTGAGGGGGTGTGGCACAAGACCTACTGGATTCTAATCGGTTTTCTTATAAGGATGTGTTGGATGAGCTGGTCTTAAGTGTAGCAGATTAAGGATTGATCCAATTGAGGTACTTAAGATGATTAAAGGATTGGTTAGGATAAACCGCGAGGCAAGCCATTTCCTTTATTTCTTTCTACTGATATGGCCCTGGTTGTTGATGGAATGGTTGAGGTTCAGAAGGTCCAGTGGATCTCAGCGCTGATCTAAAGCCGTGACTGCGGCTAATGGACTTGTGCACCGGCTGCAGTGGTGCCTGGCTTCAGGAACTTCGGTTCTGAATGATGTTGGCTTATTTTTACTGCTGGAACGATTTGTTTTTCTTCTCCCTGCTCATTGAGTTTTTGACACTCTCCTTTCATGGGTTCTTTGTTTCGTGGCTGCCGGTAAGGAGGCAAATCTCAAGTCTATATAAAGTCTACGTACTTCGAGAGTAAATGTACTTTGAATAATGGGGGAGAACTTTAAAATCTGAATCAGCAAGTGCAGGGCTGAAAATTTTCTTCACAGACGTGAGTGGAAATTAAGAATTCTGTTTCCTCTCTCCTCAGTCATCCAATGGGAGGATATAAAATCTGGGAATTTAACTAAGAATGGCAAAACCTTGGATTTTTTTGTTTCTTCTTAATATAGTGGCAGGCAGCCCTTCCGGCACTTTGAGCCATGCTGCCCTGATTTAACCCCAGCCTAATCATGGGACAATTTACAGTGACCAATTAAGCTACCAACCGGTATGTCTTTGGACTGTGGGAGGAAACCGGAGCACCCGGAGGGAACCCACGCGGTCACGGGGAGAATGTACAAACTCCTCACAGGCAACGGTGGGAATTGAACCCCGGTCGCTGGTGTTAACCACTGTGACACCCCATGTTGCTATGCTTTGTAGCTTCAAAACATTAAACTAATTCAAGGGAAAAATGAGAGAGTTTATTTCAAGCGAGGCATGCGGAAATCACTTGGTAGGCGATGGCGTATGCAATTCACATATTTATACATTTAAACTGTAATGAATTATTTAAACAAACAGGCATACTTATTCAACCAATATGTATATATATATATATAACCAGGATTACTCAAGTTTTACTGAAATATTAAATACATGACAGCTAAGTTGCATGGGGTGACTTAACAAAGCCAGTTACGCGTCATCACTAAGTGAAAGATATCACAGTGCTGGTGGGCCGAATGGCCTTGCCCATTTTCCACAGTGTGGAGGAGGAGGCTCACTGTCGTCATCGAGTCATAGAGCACTGCACTGCAGAAGGAGGCCCCTCGGCCCATCTAATACATGCCGACTGGTGCTCCAACCTAGTTGCATTGAACCCACAACCCCCCCCAGACCACAGCCCTCTCCATACCTCTCTTATCCATGTGCCTATCCTAACTTCTCTTAAACATTGCTAGCTGTGTTAAACATTCCACTTGCTGAGTGAAATAGTTTTCTTCTTCTCAATTCCCCCCATACCAATTAACTCAAGCCCATTCTTCTTATTGTTGAGAAACAGGCCATTTCTCTTCCCACTATCTGGGATTCTTGTAATCTCAAGAACTTCAATTAAACCTCCCCTAGAGTCTTTTTGTTCCAGAAAAGAAAGCAGTCCATCCAACCTTTCCTTCCAATTGTAAATCCCCAACTCTGGCATCATCCTCGAAATTCTTCTCTCTGCCCATCATACCTTTCCTTTCAGTGTGGTGACTACAGTTGTGCACCCTGCTCCAGTATTGACTGGCTGCATCACAGCCTGCTATGGAAACACCAATGCCTGTGGGCAGAAAATCCTACCAAAAGTAGCGGATTCAGCCTTGTCCATCACGGGTAAAGCCCTCCCAACCATTGAGCACATCTACGTGAAACGCTGTCGTAGGGAAGCAGCATCCATCATCGGAGATCCTCACCACCCAGGCCGTGCTCTCTTCTCACTGCCTCCATCAGGTAGAAGGTACAAGAGCCTCAGGACTTGCACCACCAGGTTCAGGAACAGTTACTACCCCTCAACCATCAGGCTCTTGAACAAAAGGGGTTAACTACACTCACTTGCCCATCCATTGAGATGTCCCCACAACCAATGACCTCACTTTAAGGACTCATTATCTCATGTTCTGGTTATTTATTTATATTTGCATTTGCACAGTTTGTTGTCTTCTGCACTCTGGTTGATCTTTCATCGATTCTGTTATAGTTACTATTCTATAGTTTTGCTGAGTATGCCCGCAGGAAAATGGTGACATCTATGTACTTTAGTAATAAAATTGACTTTGAGCTTTGAGTTGTTACCTAACTGGAGCTCACTGAAGTTCTGCTACCACCTGCAACATGTTGAATCCTAATCCTTGTCTGATAAATGCAATATCAATTTAGTTTTGGAGCATCTTCTCTGTTCACAGCAAAAACCATGAACCTTCTCTGTTCACGACTAAAGGAAAGATTCTAATTCGGAAGATTAAAAGGTGACCTAACTGAGGTCCTTGGAGAAGATCCGGGTGGCCACCCATTTCAGTTCACCTACCCATTCCCCCACTGGCATGTCTAACCATGGCCCCCTCTACTGCCACATGAGGAGAAACACCTCATATTCTGCCCAGGCAGTGTCAAACCAGATGGCATGAGCATTGATTTTTCTTACTTCTAGCAATTAATTCCCCCTCCCATACTCTCTTTTTTCCATTCCTCACTCTGGTTCTCCTCTCACCGCTTCTCTTCTCCTTACCTGCCCATCACCTCCCTCGGGTGCCCCTCGTCCTTTCTACTCTGCTCTCCTATCAGAATCCTCCTTCTTCACCCCTTTAGCTCTTCCACCTATCTCCTCCCAGCTTCTTACAACACCACCCTCACCAATCACCTGCCAGCTTGCACTCCTCCCCTTCCCCCACCTTTCCCTTTCCTGCACTGATGAAGGGGCTCGACCCAAAACAATACCTGGTTATTCACCCTCCCCCCCCCCCCCATAAATGCTGCCTGACCTGCCGAGCTCCTCCAGTGTTTTGTGGGTGTGTGCTTACAGATATCCAACATCTGGAGGATCACTTGTGTTTCATCTTAGACCCCCTCTGATGGCAGGAAGAGCTTCACACGGGGCTCAAACTGGTGTGGGGTTTTGTTAGGTGAGAGTGTAAGATGGGTAAACGGAATCAAGTCAAGTTGAGTTTATTGTCATGTGTGCCAATACTGTGCAGTACAATCTCACATGCAGTAGCATCTCAGGCATGTAATTAAGACAACAAACAGAATTTAAATTAGATTTAAATTTATTTATCATATGTACATCAAAACATTGTGTAAAAGTCTTAGGCACATATACATATACAAGACTTTAGCACAGTACTGTGGTAATTTATATATTGTACTGCTGTCAGTACAAAAAAAAACAAATTTCATGACAGATGTGAGTGATGATAAACCTGATTCTGATCTGGGTCTCTATTGTGGAGTGAGAGTGGGAAGGGGGCAGGGAGAGGGGAATCATGGTTGGGAAAAGGGGAAGGGAGAGGGGAGGGAGCGGGAAGCACCAGAGAGACATTCTGTAATGAACCACCCCTCCACCCCTGGCACTCCTTCTCTGTCCCACACCCCTCCCAAAGTGCTCCACTCTCGACATTCTCAACACCCACCAGATTTACAAACTCAGTCTCTGCTACACATTGACAAACACAGTCCTGTGCAAAAGTCTCAGGCACCATAGTTATGTATACGTGTATAAAACTTTTGCACAGCACTGTAGTAATTTTATGTATTGCTCTGTACTGCTGCCACAAAAAAAACAAATTTCATGACAGATGTGAGTGATGATAAACCTGATTCTGATCTGTGTCTCTATTGTGGACTGAGAGTGGGGAGGGGGCAGGGAGAGGGGGATCATGGTTGGGGAAAGGGGAAGGGAGAGGGGAGGGTGTGGGAAGCACCAGAGAGACATTCTGTAATGATCAATAAACCAGTAGTTTGGAATCAAATGACCTTGCCTGGCGTCTCAGGGCTGGGTGTGTCTGCATCCACACCACTCCTACCCCACCCCTGGCACTCCTTCTCTGCCACCTGTCCCACACCCCTCCCTCGGCACTCCATCCTCACCATTCCCAACATCCTGTGCTCCCACCAGATTTACAAACTCGCTCTCCACTTCACGTTGACAAATACAGAACTGCGCAAAAGTCTTAGGCACCCTAGCAATCTATATGAGCCCGAGACTTTGCATAGTACTGTGTATATACGTGGATGGCACATGTCACCACCTTAAATTTATTGAGAAGGAAGGGGGAAAGAGTGAAAAGGTGGAGGGAGGGGGAAGGAGGATGGCTAGAAGGTAATGGGTGATGCCAGGAGGGTGGGGAAGGTAAAGGGCCGGAGAGGAAGGAATCTGATAGGAGAGGAGAATGGACCATGGGAGAAAGGGAAGGAGGAGGGTCCCAGGGGGAGGTGATAGGCAGCTGCGGTCAGAGTGGGGAATAGAGAGAACAAAGACCGACAACCAGCATGCAAATAAAAAATAAGAAATAAATAAACAAATAAAAAAAAGACAGATCGATACTGAGAACATCAGTTGTAGACTCCTTGAAACCGATGCTTCAGGATGACGAAGGTGTTGCATTTTCTTCTGATAACATTGACCTTGGGAGCCCCCACACCTACCCTTTTGCTTCTTCCCGTAATTAACCAGGAGCAAGAGCCTGGAGCGTTCAGTGTGTCGCTGATATTAACCTGCAGGGGCCCTCTCCAGCTCCCTGCCTCCTTCCCAGTCGCTCACATAATGAACTCTGTGTTTGTCTAGGTGCAGGGCCAGTTTGGCAGCCACCTCCAACAAATCAATTATGTGACCTTCAAATGTTTTCTTGAATGATATAATTAGCCAATGCAATTTTGCCCAGTGTATACAGGGACATCGTGGGAATTGGCTTACATTAAAAAACTAAATTGTCTTCCAGGTCGGTAATTGACAGCAAATTGCAATGCATCAGGTACAGGAGCAATAATTGCGTTCTGATTATGTTTTGAGAAGCAGTAGTTTGCCCACATTAAACATCTTTGAGCAACAAAAAAAATTCTGCCTCGGGCACCAAAGTGTAGAAGGGTCTCCGTTAACCCTATCACTTCCTTCAAAGAGTTTGCGGTCAAAATAATAAACTGTTGCATTTATCTAGCTGCTCTGGGCTTCCCAGAGTACTCAACATCGCAATCTCCTGTTAGAGCAACACACACACACAAAATGCTGGCAGAGCTTGATAGGTCCGAATCACAACCAAATTTAATATCACCGGTACAAGACATAAAATGTGTTGTCTTTGCAGCAGCAGCACCATGAAATACTTAATAATAGCAGTAAAAAAAACTGTGAATTACAGTATATATATATATATAAAACAGTTAAATAAATTGTGAAAAAATAGAAATAAAAAAGTAGTGAGGTAGTGTTCATGGGTTCGATGTCCATTCGGAAATCGGATGGCAGAGGGGAAGGAGCTGTTCCTGAATCGCTGAGTGTGTGCCTTTTAGGCTGATTTATACTTCTGCGTCGCACCTACGCCGTAGGGTGACTCACACCTCCCCAGAAAAGTAACTCATACGTCACGGCAACGCAGACTGCAACAACTGTGATTGGTCCGCTTGGTAGCATCGCGTTTCCGGTTGCTTCTTCTCCACCATGTCTGTACACCGATGCAAGATAGATTAACCAAATCGTCAAATCTACCTGCCGGCACGCGAAAATGTTTGAAATGCATTTCCTCGTCCGTGTCTCTCACGAAGAAACTCAACACAGTGACACAGAAACCCCACCGCCATCTAGCGTTTTGGCGCACACCAATGCACGCTCGCTACGGCGTAGAGCGACGTAGAAGTGAAAATCAGGCCTACGGTGTAGGCTATGGCATAACCCATACGCAGAACTCCGGTACCTCCTCCCTGATGGTAGCAATGAGACCTGGGTGATGGGGGTCCTTAATGATGGACGCCACCTTTTAGGGGCACCGCTCCTTGATACTGTGGAGGCTGGTGGCCTTGATGAAGTTGACCAAGTTACAACTCTCTGCAGCTTACTTCGATCCTGTGCAGTAGCAACCCCACCACCCCCATACCAGACGATGATGCAGCCAGTTAGAATGGTTTCCACAGTACATCTGCAGAAATTTGGAAATGTCTTTGGTGTCATACCAAATTTCTTCAAACTCTAAATGAAGTATAGCAGCATCTATGGAAATGAATAAACAGTCAAGAGACCCTCCTTCAGGACTGAGAAGGAAGGGGGAAGACACCAGAACAAAAGAATGGGGGTAGGGGAAGGAGGATAGCTGGATGGTGATAGGTGAAGCCAGGTTGGTGGGATAGGTCAAGGACCGGAGAGGAAGGAGTCTGATAGGAGAGGAGAGTGGACCAGAGGAGAAAGGGAAGGAATCATAATTAGACTGTGGTTTAATATCACTGGCATATGTGTGAAAACTGTTAATTTTACAGCGATTGTAAATGAAATACATAATAAATAAATAAATACAGAGAAAAAGAACTGAGCTACATTAAGTATGCATATATGTCTTTTAAATTATTAAATTAAAACATATAGTGGAAAACAAAAAGTAGTGAGGTAGTGTTCATGGGTTCAATGTCCATTTGGGAATCGGATGGCAGAGGGGTAGAAGCTGTTCCTGAATCTCTGAGTGTGTGCCTTCTGGCTTCTGTACCTCCTTCCTGATGGTAACAATGAGAAAAGGGCATGTCCTAGGTGGTGGAGGTCCTTAATATGGGTGCTGCCTTTTTAAGGCATGGCTCCTTGAAGATGACTTGATATGATAGAGGCTGGTACCCATGTTGGAGCTGACTAATTTTACAACTTTCTGTAACTTACTTCGGAGAAGCACCAGGGAGGGGTGAAGGGCAGGAAAGAAGAGGCAGTGGGTCAGAGTGAGGGATAGAGGAAAAGGTGGAAGGGGAGAATTTTTTTTTACCAGAAAGAGAAATCTATATTCATGCCATCAAAATATTTCAAAATATCTTTTGGGATGTTGTAGATAGCAGCCGGTCTTGATATTGGTACTGATTATTATTGTCAAATGTAGTGGAAAAAAATTATTGTTGCAAACCACCTTAAAGATAATTTCAAAACATAAGTTTAAAGTAAGTTTATTATTGAAGTACATATATGTCAGAATATACAACCCTGAGATTTATTTTCCTGCCGGCATTCACAGTAGAACAAATAAATAAAATGGAGTCAGTAAAAAACTGTACACAAAGACTGACAAGCAATCAATGTTCAAAAGAATACGATCTGTGGAAATACATAAAACAACCAATAATAAATAAATAATACTGTGAACACGAGTTGCAGAGTCCTTGAAAGTGAGTCTGTAGGTTGTGGAATCAGTTCAGTGTTGGTGTGAGTGAAGTTATCCACACTGGTTCAGGAGCCTGATGTGTGGAATCAGTTCAGTGTTGGTGTGAGTGAAGTTATCCACACTGGTTCAGGAGCCTGATGTGTGGAATCAGTTCAGTGTTGGGGTGAGTGAAGTTATCCACACTGGTTCAGGAGCCTGATGTGTGGAATCAGTTCAGAGTTGGGGTGAGTGAAGTTATCCACACTGGTACAGGAGCCTGATGTGTTGAATCAGTTCAGTGTTGGGGTGAGTGAAGTTATCCACACTGGTTCAGGAGCCTGATGTGTGGAATCAGTTCAGAGTTGAGGTGAGTGAAGTTATCCACACTGGTTCAGGAGCCTGATGTACTGAATCAGTTCCACTTCAGAGCTGGTGTGACTGAAATTATCCACACTGGTTCAGGAGCCTGATGTGTTGAATCAGTTCAGTGTTGGGGTGAGTGAAGTTATCCACACTGGTTCAGGAGCCTGATGTGTGGAATCAGTTCAGTGTTGGGGTGAGTGAAGTTATCCACACTGGTTCAGGAGCCTGATGTGTGGAATCAGTTCAGTGTTGAGGTGAGTGAAGTTATCCACACTGATCCAGGAGCCTGATGTGTTGAATCAGTTCAGTGTTGGGGTGAATGAAGTTATCCACACTGGTTCAGGAGCCTGATGTGTTGAATCAGTTCAGTGTTGGAGTGAGTGAAGTTATCCACACAGGTTCAGGAGCCTGATGTGTGGAATCAGTTCAGTGTTGGGGTGAGTGAAGTTATCCACACTGGTTCAGGAGCCTGATGTGTGGAATCAGTTCAGTGTTGGGGTGAGTGAAGTTATCCACACTGGTTCAGGAGCCTGATGTGTGGAATCAGTTCAGTGTTGGAGTGAGTGAAGTTATCCACACTGGTTCAGGAGCCTGATGGTTGAAGTGTAATAGCTGTTACTGAACCTGGTGGCTCCTGAGGCTTCTGTACCTCATTCCCGACAGCAGCAGTGAGAGGAGAGCATGGTCTGGATAGTGGGGCCTTGATGATAGATGCTGATTTCTTGTGGCAGCGCTCCTTCAGAATCAGGTTTAATATCATTGGCATACATTGTGAAATTTGTTGTCTTTGTAGGAGCAGTACAATGCAACACATTGTAATAAAAACCGTGAAATACAGGAAGAAGAGCAAATAAACAATAAATTAAATAAGTTGAGAAAAAAGGAAGCAAAAAAAAAATCTCATGAGGTAGTGTTCAGACAACCTCCCAGGGAATGCCAACCCCACCCCGTCACCTCTCTCCGCTTCCTGTTGTGGGATCGGCCCCTCGGTGATTCCATTGTCCATCTGTCCCTCCCCACCGTCTCCTTCATGGCACTTATCCTTGCCATTGGCAGAAGGGCTATGCCTGCTGCCTCACCTCCATTCAGGGCCAAAAACAGTCCTTCCAGGTGAGACAACACTTCACCTAAAAATCCGTTGTGGTTGTCTATCCAGTGCTCACAATGCAGACTCCTCTGTGTTGGTGAGACGCGACCTAGGTTGGGGGACTGCTTTGTCGAGCACCTCTGTTCCATCCGTTAAAAAGGAATTTCCTGGTGGCAAAACATTTTAATTCCTATCTCCATTCCAGTTCTGACATGTCGGTCCATGGCTTCCTCTTCTGTCATGATGAGGCCACCCTTAGGGTGGAGGAGCAACATCTCATATTCTGTCTACATAGCCTCCAACCTGATGGCATTAACTTTATTTTTCATCAACTTCTGGCAATTTTTCCCCTCCCCTTTCCCCTTTCTTCATTTCTCCACTTCAAGCCCCTTACCTCCTCTCCTCACCTGCCTATTACCTCCCCTGATGCCCCTCTCTCTTCCCTTTCTCCTATGGTCCACTCTCCTCTTCTAAGAGACTCCTTCCTCTCCAGCCCTTTCCCTCCTCCACATCACCTCCCAGCTTCTCACTTCATCCTTCCCCACCCTCCCCCTCTCACTTTTTTATTCTGGGGTCTCCCCCTTCCTTCCCAGTCCTGAAGAAGGTCTCAGCCCAAAAGGTCAACTGTTTATACATTTCCACAGCTGTTTCCTGACCTGCTGAGTTCCTCCAGCATTTTTGTGTGTGCTGGCCTGTTCAGAAGGGTGGGTTTGCACGTGAACTGTCGGTGGTCAGGTATCCTATCAGGAAGGTCTACTAGCTCAGGGTGAGGTGGGGGGCGGTGTGGAGGTTTAAAGTGGATGAATTCTCCCGTCTGTCCTGTCTGAGCCATGACATTTTCCCTGAAGAGTAAGTCCATCCCGCACCACAGTGGGGTGGGAACCAGGAGACCAGAGCAGACAGTGGAGTGGTTGTGGGGGAAGATGTTGTTAAGCCTACATACAAAGTCAGGAATCGAAAGGTTGAGCATGGTGGGGCTAATGTTCTGTGTTGTGTATATTTCAGTGGAAGGAGTATTGTAGATACTGGCAGATGAGTTTGGGGCACACATCAGCACGTGGAATTATGACTCTGTAGCCTTTAGTGAGGCTTGTTTGCAGGAGGGGCAGGACTGGCAGCTCAGTGTTCTAGGGTTTCATTGTTTCAGACACAACTGAGTGGGAGGGATTTATTGAGGAAGGGGTGGCATTACTCTGCAGGAAATGTGTCACAGCAGTGCTCAGACGGGACAGGCTGGAGGACTCATCATCTCGTGAGGCGTTATGGGTGGAACTGAGGAATAAGAAAGGGGATGTCCCGGCTAGCGGTCAGTGTTACGTTATTACCACATAGGGTGGTGATGTTCAGAGTTCAATTCCAGCGTCCTCCCCGTAAACACTTGGGTTTCTTCTGGGTGTGTGTTTTCCTCCCGCAGTCCAAAGACATACCGGTTGGTAAGTTCACTGGTCATTGTAAATTGCCCCGTGGTTAGGCAGTGTAGAGTCATCGGGCCAGAAGGGCCTGTTCTCTAAATAAAATAAAATAAAGCAAAATATTCTGCACCACCAATAATCCACGGGATTTGGAGGAGGAAATTTATAGAGATCGCAGACTGTTGCAAGAAACATAATAGATGATTTTAACTTATAGACAATAGACAATAGGTGCAGAAGTAGACCATTCGTCCCTTCGAGCCTGCACCGCCATTTTGAGATCATGGCTGATCATCTACTATCAATACCCGGTTCCTGCTTTGTCCCCATATCCCTTGATTCCCCTATCCATAAGATACCTATCTAGCTCCTTCTTGAAAGCATCCAGAGAATTGGCCTCCACTGCCTTCCGAGGCAGTGCATTCCAGACCCCCACAACTCTCTGGGAGAAGAAGCTCTTCCTCAACTCTGTCCTAAATGACCTACCCCTTATTCTTAAACCATGCCCTTTGGTACTGGACTCTCCCAGCATCTGGAACATATTTCCTGCCTCAATCCCTTAATAATCTTTTATGTTGCAGTCGGATCCCCTCTCAATCTCCTTAATTCCAGCGTGTACAAGCCCAGTCTCTCTAACCTGTCTGCATAAGACAGTCCAGACATCCTAGGAACTTCCCGCATATTATCCGGGACCCCTGTACTGTAAAACGGCTGGATGGCAAAGAGTTTGTCAAATGTGTTCAGTACACAGGCATCCCAACTGGAGAGAGTGTGATCCTTGATCTGGATACTATTAGGGAATGTGACTGGGCAGGCGACAGAAGTTTGTGTAGGGAAACACCTTGCATATAGTGATCGTAAAGCCATTAGCTTCAAGGTAATTTTGGAAAAAGATAGGTCTTGTCCTCGGGTTCAGATTCTAGATTAGAAAAGGCAATTTTGATGGTTATCGAAAATGATCTGGAATGGGACAGGCTGCTTTTTGACAAAGGTGTAGTTAGTAAGTGGGAGGCCTTCAGAAGTGAAATTTTGCAAGTACACAGTTTGTATGTGTACAGAATAAAAGAAAAGGATAGGGAACCTGGGTTTTTGAGAGGTATTGATTCTCTGGTTAAGAAACAGAAGGAGCTGAGGAGAATAAGAAATGCAAGAAGGAAATTAGGAGTGCTAAAAGAAGGCATGAGGTTCCTCTGAGAAACAAGATGAAAGAGAATCCTAGGGTTTTGACAGATAGGTTAAGAGCAAAAAGCTAGCAAGAGACAAAATTGGTCCTCGGGAAGATCAGAGTAGTAATCTCTGCATGGAGCTATAAGGAATTTTGGATCAAATTTAAAAGAGATGGGGGAGATCTTAAGTGGACTTTTTGCGTCTGTATTTGCTCGGGAGGTGGACACACAGTCTACAGAGGTGAGGCAAAGCGGCGGTGAGGTCGTACGACAGCGGAGAAGGTGTTTGCTGTCTTGAGACAGATCCCCAAGGCCTGACAAGGTGCTCCCCCAGACCGTGTAGGAAGCGAGTGCCGAAACTGCAGAGGCTCTGGTAAAGATGTTCCAATCACCCTTAGCGACAGGACAGGTACCAGAGGATTAGAGGATAGCTAATGATGTTCTGCTGTTTAAGAAAGGCTTTAAGTATAAGCCAGGAAATTATAGGATGGTGATCCTGACTTCAGCAGTGGGAAGTTATTGGAAAGTATTCTAAGGGACTGGATATATAATTATTTGGATAGAGAGGGATTCATTAGGGATAGTCAGCATGGCTTTACGTGTGGCTAGTCAATTCTAACTTTAAAGGACTCTTCATGCATGTTTTTGGTATTTATTTCTTATTTATTTATTATTTCTTCCTTTTTGTGTTTGCATAGTTTATTATCTTTTGCATGCTGGTTGAACGCCCAGGTTGGTGTGGTCATTAATTGATTCTATCATGGGTATTATTCTATTATGGATTTATTGAGTATGCCTCCAAGAAATTGTATCTGACGGTTGTACAGGGTGACATATATGTACTTTGATAATAAATTTGCTTTGAACTTTGAAGAAGGATGTGGGAGCTTTAGAGAGGATTCGAGGGTGATTTACCAGGATGCTATCACAAACAGGAAATGCTTGTGTCACCAGGATACTGCCTGGGTTGGAGAGCAGGTCTTGTGAAGACGGGCTGAATGAGCTGGGGCTTTTCTCTTTGGAGTGAAGGAGGATGAGAGATGACTCAATAGAGGTGTACAAGATGATTAGAGGCTTGGATAGAGTGGACAGCCAGAGTGAAAATTGGTTAATAGAAGAAACATGATTTAAAGGTGGCTGGAGGACAGTATAGGGCAGATATCAGGGGTAGTTTTTTTTTTACACAGAGAGTGGTGAGTGCATGGAGCAAGTTACCAGGAGTGGAGATAGAGGCAGATACAATAGGGGCATTTAAGAAACTCTTAGATAGGCAAATGGATGATAGAAAACTGGAGGGCTGTGTGGGAGGGAAGGGTTAGATTGATCTTAGTGTAGGTTAAAAGGACAGCACAGAATCATGGGCTGAAGGTCCTGAACAATGGTGCACTGTTCCATATTCAGCATTGCTATGCTGTTTCCCGCGTTCCAGCAGCCCCTGCACTTCAACCATCTGCAAAGTGCTTTGGGAACTACAGATGTTTGCAAAGTCAGCTGTCAAAATATAGAAAGCACTGGATTGAGTGTGAAGGGGGGTGGGGAGGTCCGCGGTAATGGCAAGGAATAATATCTGTGTTTTAAGACAATTGGTGAATCTCACAGCAGATGGTCAGGGAGATCGGAGGGCAAAGGTCCGGCATCTAGCCGTTGGTTGTGGATGCTTGCATGCTGCAGAAAGCAGGAAGAAGCTGCCATCATAAGAACGTTGGGGCTGGAGGGTTTGAGACTGAATAGAGAACACTGTGCAGTACAGTACCAGACCCTTCAGCCCTCAATGTTGTACTGACTCCTTAAGATCTCCAAGATCTCTCTAACTCTTCCCACCTGCATAGCCCTCTATCTTCCTACCATCCATCTTAAATGTCCCTGGTGTACCCACCTCGACTACTACCACTGGCAGGGCGTCCCATACATGCACTACTCTCTGCATAAAGAACTTAACTCTCATCACCTCAAAATCATGGTCCCTCGGTACTAGACATTTCCTCCTTGGAACAAGCTGCAGGCAGTCCACTCGATCTATGCCTCTTGTAAACGTCGGACTGGTTTCTCTGTCGTGTTGACATATCAATGTAATACCAACATATCAATGCAGCCATACAGAAGGCATGACAGCCACTCTATCTCATTAGAAGCTTGAGGAGATCTGGTCTGTCACCAAAGACACTCGCAAATTTCAACAAATGTACCGCGGAGAGCGTTCTAACTGGCTGCATCACCGTCTGGTATGGGGGAGGGGGCTACTGCACAGGATCAAAAGAAGTCGCAGAGAGTTGTAAACTCAGTCAGCTCCATCACGGGCCCTAGCCTCTGTCGTATCCAGGACATCTTCAAGGAGCAATGCCTCAAAAAGACAGCGTCTGTCATTAAGGACCCCATCACCCAGGAACTGGCCCTCTTCTCGTTGCTACCATTAGGAAAGAGGTACAGAAGCATAAAGACACAGACTCAATGACTCAGGAACCGTTTTTCCTCTGCCATTTGATTCTGAATGGACATTGAACCCACCTCACTGCTTTTTTTTCATTTCTCTTTTTGCACTATCTATTTAATTTAACTATTGTATATATATTCTTACTGTAATTGACAGTTTTTCTTTATTATTATGTACTGCATTGTACTGCTGCCGTATGCCAGTGATATTAAACCTGATTCTGAATATGAGTGAAGTAGGCTGAGGAGTTTAAAGGGCAAAGCTAGGGTCTCTAGTCACAGTCATTCTCCTGGGGTTATTATCACTGTCACTATGAAACATGTTGTATGGCGTCATCATTGTGAGCCATGTCATATGACATCATCATCGTGTGCCGTGTTGTATGATATGCCGTTGGACCCATGACCATGATTGATCTTGGCAAATTTTTCTACAGAAGTGGTTTGCCATTGCCTTCTTCTGGACAGTGTCTTTACAAGACGGGTGACCCCAGCCATTATCAATACTCTTCAGAGATTGTCTGCCTGGCGTCAGTGATCACATAACCAGGTCTTGTGATCTGCACCGGCTGCTCGTACGACTGTCCACCACCTGCTCCCATGGCTTCACATCACCCTGATCGGGGGCTGAGCAGGTGCTACACCTTGACCAAGGGTGACCTGCAGGCTAGCAGAGGGAAGGAGTGCCTTACACCTACATTGGTAGAGACATATCTCCACCCCAACACCCATTTCCTAGGATAGGGAAGTCTAAAACCAGAGAGTGTGGGTTTAAGGTTAGACGGGAAAGTTTTGAAGGGATCTGAGGGACAACTTTTTCACACTAAGGGTGGTGGTTAAATGGAACAGGCTGCCAGAGGAAGGTGTAGAAGGAAATAAAAGACATTGGAAAATTGTTGGGTTGAATTGTTCTCTGATCTTGCCAATTCCGTCACCCATGCAAGGAGACATCATTGGTGCACTGTTGTCTGTGGTGTGTCCTCCGAATGCTTGTCCTGTATATACTTTTCAATCAGCTGGTTGGTCATCATCTTGGAAACTCAATTGTGATGTGGGAGGAAATCTTGTTGCTGATTGGCTGTGTGGTGACTGTCTTACATCGGCCAAAAAACTGGGAGAAATCTTTCCACTTGGATCCATGAACTTCAACTGGCTGTAAAGTTGTGTGACCATCTCTCCCTGGTCTCTACCCATGAAGATCGAGAGGGGGCACGAACTCGACTGGGCATCAGAGAAAGTCATGGCACAAGCAAACTGGAGCATGCAAGAGAATTCCTAGACGTGTTGCTTTCCGTGAACAATTCTGGAAAACAGACACACAGACCTCGATCTCATTTATGAGCCGATGCGGGCAAGATTCCAGATCACAGTGCACTAAGTTCTCCACGCAGCCAATCAGCAACAAGACTTCCTCCCTAGATCACAATTCAATGTCCCTAATGACGACCTATCAGCGGGTTGAAAAGTGTATAAAGGCCAAGCATACAGAGGACACACCACAGTTGGTAGTACACCATCGACGTCTCCTCGTATGGAGAGGAAACGTTTGCAAGTAAATTGCCAAGATCGGAGAACAGCTCAACCCAACCAGCGGTTAAAAGACATTTGGGGTAGTACATGGATAGAAGTTAAGATGGGTGTGGACCAAAGGCAGGCAAATGGGACAAGCTTGGACTAACATCTTGGCATATGGACAAGTTGGGCCAAAGGGCTTGTTTCCATGTTGTATCAAATTATGGCTATTTTAAATCTGTAGCATTGCAAATAGATTTCCAGGTTTTGTTAACTCAAGTCTTAGAATCAGAATCAGGTTTATTATCACCAGCATGTGTTGTGAAATTTGTTAACTTAGCAGCAGCAGTTCAATGCAATACTTAATATAGAAGGGAAAAAAATTAAAATAATAATAATTAATAAATAAGTAAATCAATTACAGTATACGTATATTGAATAGATTGAAAATCGTGCAAAAAAAACAGAAATAATATATTTAAAAAGTGAGGCAGCGTTCATGGGTTCAATGTCCATTTAGGAATCGGATGGCAGAGGGGAAGAAGCTGTTCCTGAATTGCTGAGTGTGTGCCTTCAGGCTTATGGACCTCCTACCCAATGGTAACAGTGAGAAAAGGGCATGTCCTGGGTGCTGGAGGTCCTTAATAATGAACGCTGCCTTTCTGAGACACCGCTCCCTGAAGGTGTCCTGGGTACTTTGTAGGCTAGTACCCAGGATGGAGCTGACTAAATTTACAACCCTCTGCAGCTTCTTTTAAAAAGCAAACACAAGGAAATCTGCAGATGCTGGAAATTCAAGCAACACACACAAAATGCTGGTGGAACACAGCAGGCCAGGCAGCAACTATAGGGAGAGGCACTGTCGATGGTTCAGGCCAAGACCCTTCGTCAGGACTAACTGAAAGGAAAGATAGTAAGAGATTTGAAAGTAGGAGGGGAGGAGAAAATGCGAAATGATAGGAGAAGACCAGAGGGGGAGGGGTGAAGCTGAGGGCAGGAAAGGTGATTGGCAAAAGGGATACAGAGCTGGAGAAGGGAAAGGATCATGGGACGGGAGGCCTCGGGAGAAAGAAAGGGGGAGGGGAGCACCAGAGGGAGATGGAGAACAGGCAGAGTGATGGGCAGAAAGAGTGAAAAAAAAGGAGGGGGGAAAAAACTAAATATATCGGGGATGGGGTAAGAAGGGGAGGAGGGGCATTAACGGAAGTTAGAGAAGTCAATGTTCATGCCATCAGGTTGGAAGCTACCCAGCCGGTATATAAGTCACAGGAAGAACATTCAAAATTCAGAGTGAATTATTTATCAAAGAACATATATGTCACCTTATACTAACTATACAAGCATTTGCAGCAAACTTAAGAAATACCATGGAATTTATGGAAAGCTATACGTAACCAAATTGCTCAGCCCAGCATTGTGGCGCTGGAGTGTGTGGCGATGCTTGCGGGCTGCCCTCAGTAGTGTTGGCTGTTAACGTAAACGGCGCTTTTCACTGTTTGTTTTGGTTTACACATGATAAATAAACTTACATCCTGGCTCTTGAATCTCAAACGAAGACTTTACTGACAACCAATGTGCAAAGGAAGTCAAACTGTGCAAATAAAAAATAAATATTACTGAGAACATGAGTTGTAGAGTCCATAATTAGAGTCAATCCATAGTTCAGGACAGAATGGGAAGAAGCTTCTACACTCGGTAGGGAAGAACCTTTGGAATTCAGGACTGGGATGGCTCAGGTCCTGATGAGAAGCACTCGATGCTGTCAGAGGATGGTATCGAAGTTCTGGATCTGTGGTTTATGGATCGGACTCTAGTTCGATGGATTCTATCAGTTTTTATATTCTGTGTGTATTCTGCTTCTTTCTCTTTGCTGTTTGAGTGATTTGTTTGTATTTTTTTGCTTGTGTGGTGGGGGGGGGAGAGGTGTTGGCAGAGTGATGTTCTTGTTGCTGTTGGCATGATACGAGTTTTGTTCATGAGTTGGGGAGGGGTCGTTGCTGCTCTTGACATGATTTTTTTTGCATGAGGTTGTTGTCCTTGTCACTGTTGACATGATTTGTTTTTTTTTCTGCACATGGATGAAGTTTATGATCGTGCTGCCATTTACATGATTTGTTTGTTTTGAGCGAGGAGGGGGATGGGTGATGCTTCAGCATCCCTGGCTTTTCTTTGTTTCATGGTTGTCTGTGGAAGATGAATGTATATTTAATGTATATGAATGTATATACTGTATACTTAACGTTGATAATAAGTGTACCTTGAACCTTGAACCTTGCAAGATGAAGGTTTAAGAAGTGAATCAGGGATGTGGGATCAGTGAGTTGAATTGAAAGATCCACCATGATTTATTGGATGGCGGAGCATTTGCAAGGAGCTATCCCATTTCTGCTCGAGTATTGTGTGCAGTTTTGGTGCAGAAATTTGAGGAAGGACATTCTTGCTATTGAGGAAGTGCAGCGTAGGTTCACAAGGTTAATTCCTGGAATGGCAGGACTGTCATATGTTGAAAGATTGGAGCGACTGGGCTTGTATACACTGGAAATTAGAAAGATGAGAGGGGATTTGATTGAATCATATAAGATTATTAAGGGATTGGACACACTGGAGGCAGGAAGCATGTTCCCACTGATGGGTGAGTCCAGAACTAGAGGCCACAGTTTAAGAATAAGGGGTAGGCCATTTAGAATGGAGATGCAGAAAAACTTTTTCACCCAGAGAGTGGTGGATATGTGGAATGCTCTGCCCCAGAAGGCAGTGGAGGCCAAGTCTCTGGATGCTTTCAAGAGAGAGTTAGATAGAGCTCTTATAGATAGCGGGGTCAAGGGATATGGGGAGAAGGCAGGAACAGGGTACTGATTGTGTATGATCAGCCTTGATCACAGTGAATGGCAGTGCTGGCTAGAAGGGCTGAATAGCCTACTCCTGCACCTACTGTTTATTGTCTATTGTATGAAACTTAGAACCCTTTGGTTTCCATATCTAATATCACTTGCTGGCGTCAAAGTTTGTTTGACCTAAGACCATGAGACGCAGAAGTAGAACTACAGGACAGCCAGCCTTTCCCCAGGGCATAAATGGCTAATAAGTGGTGTCGTCACTTCAAGGTAATTGGGAGAAAGTATGGAGGTAATTTTTTACAGAGAGTGGTGGGTGCATGGAATGTCCTGCCAAGGGTGGTGATAGAGACATTAGGGACACTTAAAACTCTTAGATTGATACATGGATGATATGCGGAGAGTTAAGTGGGAGGGAAGAGTTAGATTGTTCTTTGTCCATTCGTCATGTGGCATGTCATATGATGTGGGCGATCATGGTCTTTCTACGACCATGATTGTTCTTGGCAAAGAGTTTTGCAGAAGTAGTTTGCCATTGCCTTCTTCCGGACAGTGTCTTTGCCCGGCTGCTGTCAGTGGTCGTGTAACCAGGACTCGTGATCTGCACCGGCTGCTCTTACGACCATCCACCACCTGCTCCCATGGATTCACACGACCCTGATCGGGGGCTAAGCAGGTGCTACACCTTGCCCAAGGGTGACGTGCAGGCTAGCAGAGGGAAGGAGCGCCTTACCCTTCATATGGTAGAGGCTTATCTCCACCCAAGGTCATTCTTAGGGTAGGTTAAATGTTCAGCCCAACATAGTGAGCTGAAAGGCCTCTGCTGTGCTGTACTGTTCTATGTTCAAAGTTCAACGTTCTATGTCCTATGTTCTCTGTGCTATGTAATTGGCCCACTTGGCCCATTGGGTCTGTTCCACCATTTGACCATGACTGATTTATTTTCTCTCAAGCCCACTCTTCCACTTCCACCCCGTAAATCTTAACCCTCCTTACAAATAAAGAATTTAGCAATCTGTGTCTCGAATACCACCAATGACTCCGCCTCCACCGCTCTCTATAGCAACAATCTCCACAGATCTACCACCCGCTGGCTGACAAAATTCTTCCTTTTCTCAGTTCTAAAAATTAAATAATACTGAGAAGATGAACTGTAGCACCCTTAATCGGAGTAAAGCTAAAGGGTCGACCGTTCAGGACAGAACGAGGTGAAGTTTCTACACTCAGAAAGGGTGAACCTTTGGAATTCTCTCCCCACCAGGGCTGTGGAGGCATGGGTACTGACAATATGCAAGACAAGGCTTTAGGAAGTGAATCAGGGACGTGGGATCAGTGTGCCGAACTGAGAGATCCACCAGGTTTTATTGAATTTCTGTTTTTAGTGTTTGTATGCAACTTATAACCCTTTGCTTTCCTGCACTGATCTCACTCCCTTGCATCAGTTCTAAAGGGATGTCCCTTTGTTCAGAGGCTGTTGGGAATTATCCCAAGGACCATTCAGATGCAGGCACTACACAAATGCAGATAGTAATTGTTCAATTAAAAATCCTTGTCGTAGCTATGGGAAGGCACAACTTGCAGGGTATGCCCACACACAAGTACCACGGAACTACAGCTCAAATAATTAAACCTATTCTCTGCCATCAGTCAGAGAGACATCAAATAACAAATTCTCTGCTAATTGCAATAATTGTCACTGTAATTTTCTTTCTTGTCTCTTTCTCTCCCCTAGGTTTTAATTTTCTTCTTAATTCAGCTTGTCAATGAAGTCCCCAGAGGTCACGAATAATTTCACACTGATAAAGCAGTGCAAAGACACCGAACATATTTTTTTCCCCTTCTGAAGCTTGCAAACTGAATTTAAAGTTCCTCATCTTCACTTTCCGCTTCATTCCACCTCTGCAATTAACTGTGGTGAAGGCAGCACTCGGACTGATGTGGCACCTTCTGTGGTCTTGGGGTGCCCACGCAGAGCTACAAACACACACATAGGCACATGCACACACACACACACACACACTCACACACACTCACACACACTCGCACACGTACACACACAGGCATGCACACACGCGCGCACACACGCACACACACGCACGTACTCACACACACACACACATACACACACACACGCACACGCATGTACACATACACACTCACACACTCTGAATTACACTTGAAGGGTACTTGCTGTGGAAATCTGTAGCATTGCACAACGTACTTCTCGTCTTGCACCCTCAGAATTGGCCTCTAATGACCTCCCACCTCTATCGTCCAAAGTCCAACTCCTCAAATGTTCAAAGGTGCAATTTAATAACCCTTTATAAACCATATAACAATTACAGCACGGAAACAGGCCACCTCGGCCCTTCTAGTCCTTGCCGAACGCTTATTCTCACCTAGTCCCACTGACCTGCACTCAGCCCATAACCCTCCATTCCTTTCCTGTCCATATACCTATCCAATTTTACTTTAACTGACAATACCGAACCTGCCTCTACCACTTCTACTGGAAGCTCGTTCCACACAGCTACCACTCTCTGAGTAAAGAAATTCCCCTCGTGTTACCTCTAAACTTTTGCCCCCTAACTCTCAACTCATGTCCTCTTGTTTGAATCTCCCCTACTCTCAATGGAAAAAGCCTATCCACATCAACTCTATCTATCCCCCTCATAATTTTAAATACCTCTATCAAATCCCCCCTCAACCTTCTATGCTCAAATGTCAGAGAAATGTATACAATATACATCCTGAAATGCTTTTTCTTCACAAACATCCATGAAAACAGAGAAGGGCCTGCAAAGAATGAACGGCAGATAAACGTGAGAACCACAAAGTCCCCCCCCCCCCAAGCTCCCCTCCCTTCTGCGCATAAGCGGCAGTGAGCAGCAATCCCCCTCCCCCCACCGGGAAAAATAAAGCGCACCCACTGCTGGCACTCAAGCACGAGCAAAGCAATAGCAAAGACACAGACTTGCAGTTACCCCTAAAGGCTACATTGTTCACCCGATAATTCGACATGCTGCAGGCTCTCTCTCTCTCTCCTAATAAGGGAGAAAGAGGTGACTCCATTTTACAATGAGCGGGAGTTCATCAACGTTTCTGGAATCCATTGTCAGGGGGTTGGAGCCCTGTTGGACAGCCTTGCCCGTTTCCACCTCTCCCGACGGGGTCATAGTTGGGAGTAAAGGATCTTTTTGGGGAGACGCAAGTTCACATCGCATGCCGGTGATAATAAACCTGATTCTGAGTTATGCATCCAGATGACATGACCGATCTGTCAAAGTTGACCTCGCCTCAGCACTGACTGACTCCGCTGCTGTAGCTTACCAACATCAGCGCTGGCCTCCGTGGCTGTGGCCTGCACCATCAGGCTCCTGGACTGGCTGCAGCCATTGGGTTCCTGGACCGGCTACATGCTGAACTGGCTCCCTGGCTGTGGCCTACACCCTCAGGCTCCTGGATAGGCTGTAAGCTGAACTGGCTCCCTGGCTGTGGCCTACACCCTCAGGCTCCTGGATAAGCTGTATGCTGAACTGACTCCCTGGATGTGGCCTACACCCTCAGGCTCCTGGATAGGCTGTATGCTGAACTGGCTCCCTGGCTGTGGCCTACACCCTCAGGCTCCTGGATAGGCTGTAAGCTGAACTGACTCCCTGGATGTGGCCTACACTCTCAGGCTCCTGGACCGGCTGTATGCTGAACTCGTTTCCTGGTTGTGGACTCATTGTCGGGGACTCAGCTATTCATGATCTGTGTGTCATTTGTTTGTTTTTTTATTGTTTAGTTTTGTTTTAGTTTTTTCACACACAGTGAATCTTTATTGTCTTGTCTTTTGCGGATGATGCACCATCAATAACTCTCTGAGACGTGAAGGTGAGATATCGGCTTTTATTGACTGGAAGAAAGAACAAGCAGTGGTTGACCACCATACTTCATCCTGGAGACTGAGAGGCCGGGCTCAGGCCTCAATCGCCTTTATACAGGGGTCTGTGGAAGGAGCCACAGGAGCAGTCTGCAGGGGGCGATTCCAGACAGGTATATGTAGTTCACCACAGTTATGTTTCTTTGTTCTGTGGCCGCCTGTAAGGAGACAAATCTCAAGGTTGTACATAGTATACATACCAGACATCCCACCTGTCCCGGAAGTTCCAGGAGTCTCCTGCATATTGATAGCGGCTCCCCAATGCCCGCAAATTATATACAATATCCCGGAAATTGATCTTTTGAGAGCGAGCGAGCGAGCGAGCAAGGGAGAGATAGAGAGAGTGTGAGAGAGAGAGAGAGAGAGAGGGAGGGAGAGCGAGTGCCATGACAGAGTGTTCCAAAAAAAGAAAATATAAAACGTACTTCACCCCAGACTACGCTAAAGTGTACCCTGCCTAATGGGATTCAAAAATAATGACAGTGTTGCTTGCTGCACTGTTTGCAACAGTGACTTTTCTATTGCCCACGGTGAGTTAAATGACTGCTGAGGTGAGTTTAACAGGTGTCACTCATTCATTAGCATAGCTAACATTATTTAAACTAGCTGGCTAGCTGCTAAGGAGCATCTCCATTGCAGACATCTCACTTCTCCCAGAAATTGATGGTGCTACCTCCCTGAAATGAGTTTTTGCAGGGTGGGATGTCTGACATACTTCGATAATAAATGTAATTTCAACTTGAGAACACTACAGCACAGTACAGGTCCTTTGGCCCATGATGTGCCAACCATTTTAACTACTCTCAATCGATGCGGTAGGAACTCAGCAGGCCGGGCAGCATCAATGGAAAAGAGTAAACAGTCGACATTTCAAGGCCGAGACCCTTCTTCAGGACTGGACAAAGGAGATTAGAAGTCAGAGGGGGAGGGGAGGAAGAAGTACAAGGTAATATTGAATTGAATTGACTTTATTATTGACATCCTCCATATACATGAGGAGTGAAAATCTTTACGTTATGTTTCTGTCTAAATGTGCAATGTGCAATTTATAGTAATTTGTAATACATGGTATGTACAGAAGGACAATCAATATAACATGGAAATACAATTGTATCAGCATGAATTAGTCTGATGGCCTGATGGAAGAAGCTGTCCCCGGAGCCTGTCGGTCCTGGCTTTTATGGTGCGGCACCGTTTCCCAGATGGTAGCAGCTGGAATAGATTGTGGTTGGGGTGACTCGGGTCCCCAATGATCCTTCGGGCCTTTTTTGCACACCTGTCTTTGTCAATGTCCTGAATAGTGGGAAGATCACATCTAGGGTGACACTAGGGTGTCCGTACCACTCTTTGCAGGGTGCTACGATTAAGGGAGGTACAGTTCCCATACCAGGCAGTGATGCAGCCAGTCGGGATGCTCTCAATTGTGCCCCTGTAGAAAGTCCTTAGGATTTGGGGGCCCATACCAAACTTCTTCAACCATCTGAGGTGAATGAGTTGTGCTTTTATCACCACACAGCCAGTGTGTACAGACCAGTGAAATCCTCAATGATGCGTATACCGAGGAACTTCAAGCTGTTGAACTGGGATGAGGGGAGTGGGTGAAGTAAAGAGCTGGAGAAGGGGGAATCTGATAGGAGAGGACAGAAGGCCATGGAAGAAAGGGAAGGGGGAGAAGCACTAGGAGAGGTGATGAGCAGGTAAGGAGATGAGATGAGAGAGGGAAATCGGAATGGGGAATGGAGAAGATGAAGGCTGGGGGTAATGACCAGAAGTTTGAGAAACTGATGCTCATGCCATCAGGTTGGCGGCTACCCATGTCAGAATGGGAACAGGAAGGAATTGAAATAGGTGGTCACCGGGAGATCCCAGTGGATGGAGCATAGGTACTCAGAGGCAGTCTCCCAATCTACACTGGGTAATACAACCCCTTCCTCCAGCCCTGGACCCTCTCTGCATGAACATGTGCTTCCTCTCTCACTAATTAGTCTCATTAACTTATCAACCAGGTGGTTCCATCAACAGCTGATCAAACATGGCTTCGTTCTGTCAGAAGTATTCCCTTTGCCCTATCCACCCCTCATTCTCCCACTCTACAATATTTTTATTTCTGCTGAAGAACCTGAACTGTTAACTTTATTTCTTTGTCCTCTTTTCCATCAGATTCTGTTTTAGGGTCATAGAAAACTACAGCACAGAATCAGGCCTTTCAGCCCATCTAGTCCATGCTGAACCATTACCTATCCAACCCATGCACCTATCCAAACTACTCTTTAACATTGAAATTGAAATCACATCCACCACTTGTGCTGGTAGCTCACTCCACACTCTTTTAACTTAAAATATTTCCAGTGTTTGTCCCAGTAAATGTCCTGCCTGACCCTCACATCCCTTGATCAGAAAGCTGAAATCTCCGTACAAAATTATGAGGGGTATAGCCAGGGTAAATGCAAGCAGGCTTTTTCCACTGAGGTTGGGCCGGACTACAACCAGAGGTCAAGGGTTAAGGGTGAAAGATGAAAAGTTTAAGGGGAACATGAGGGACAACTTCTTTCCTAAGAGGATAGTGTCATTGGTTAATGTATTCCAGTACAATATTTAATATTAATGCACTTTAGTTGTTTATTTACATGTGATTCTTCTATAGATTTTATCCTTGCCTTCATAAGTCATCATGAGTAATGTCTACTACTGTGCTTTACACCACAGTTCAGAGAAACAGTGTCTTGTTTCCATATACATTATATGATTATGTATGTTATACACATGTATATAATTAAATGATAATAAACTTGACGAGTTGGAATGAGCTGCCAGCACAAGTGCTGCACACAAGCTTGATTTCAACATTCAGAAGTTTGGGTAGGTACGTGGATGGGAGGGGTATGGAGGGCTATGGTCCTAGTGCAGGTCGGTGGGTGTAGGCAGTTTAAATGGTCTGGCATAGACTAGATGGGCTGAAGGGCCTCCATGTATGCAGCAATAATTGCACACGTATTGTCAACCGCTTGCATCCATGGGGTTGCTGGGTTGAGAGCTGAGACCATGAAGGATTGAAGTAACCGAACCTGATATTTGGACAAATTTAGGCACCAGTCAGGGAGTTAGGGCCTGAGGTGAGGGACAGGCTGCTTCAGCTCACTGTTCTGCTCTGTGCTAAACTCATGGACTGTCTCTTGGTGGACTTCAGTTCAGATTGCTATTTGCTTGCGTTTATCGTTCGCGCCATTTGCTTTTTTTTGGGTGTTTGATGATCTTATTTTCTTAATATGTTCTTTTGGGTTTCTATGTTCCGTGGCTGCCTGTAAGGAGACAAATCTCAAGGTTGTATAATGTGTACATGGTTTGATAATGAATGTACTTAGAACTTTGAAGTTGGGAAGGTGTGTGTCTGGAAGGTGAAGCTGTGGGTGATAGTGGTCTCTGCTGCCTTAGTCCTTCCTGATGGCTGAGGTTTGCGTGTTTGTGAAGTGCGGCTGAAGAACTTAGCAACTGCAGCCGATTGGGTGTTAATGTATTATTGTTATATCGATTGAGATACAATGAAAAGTTATAGTTCACGATCCTTTGAGACACATCATTCCATAGAAAAGTGCATCCAAATAATATTGTCTGGAAGTTCTTCAGGTGTCAAATCTTGTGGTTACTTTATCAATTTTGTCAACTTTGTGACTTTTATCCACCATATACATGGAGATGTATTAGGAATTTCCTGTCGTGTGGCAGAATGACATACAACAAAACGACATTCAACCATCATGAAGGGTAAAGAATTATAGAAAAATAGAGTGCCTAAATGTGGGGCATCTCGATAGCACGATGCTTCACAATACGAGCAACCCGGGTTAAATTCCCGCTGCTGCCTGTGAGGGGTTTGTACGTTCTCCCCTCGACTGCTTGATTTTCCTCCCACAGTCCAAAGACCTACCTTAGGTTAATTGGTCATTGTAAATTGTCCCGTGATTAGACTAGGATTAAAACAGGCCTCGAACGACCGGGAGGGCCTATTCTGCGCTGTATCTCAATAAATAAATACCAGCATGTATTTATACAAAGTTGTTTACAGTGCAGTGACAGAGTAGTAGATGGAGTGGTGTTAACTAGAATGGTTAATCAGATTAACTGCTTTGGGGGAGAAAGGTTTAAAATTGCATGAGGTTTTTGTTTCTGTGGCCTTTTGCAAAGAGATGGGAACAAAACTGAGGAGTGACCAGAAACACATGGTAACGGGAACTAGAGTCCAATCTCAAAGCACTTCGATTAAACCTTGCCCGTGATCCAGGAATCCAGCACTGTCCTCTGGCAGCGAGAGAGAGAGAGAATCCAAACACAGGAGGGTCCACGGGAGCAGCGAGGCAGAGGGAGCTCAGTCACGTGGACATTTTTGGCTCCATCGGTGTTGGTAGTTGAGGAGGCCTTATTGGTGAACTCCTTGACCCTGCTACGTATAGGCTCTGAACCAAAGTAGCAGATTTTTGATTAATTTATCTTTTTGTAGGCTGTGTTTTAGTAGTAGTGTGGCCAGTCAAGTTGAGTGGAGGTTAGACGTAGACATAGACATTGAAATCTACAGAACATTACAGGCCCTTCAACCCACAATGTTATGCCAACCACATAACCTACTCTAGAAACTGCCTAGAATTTCCTCCACCTCTGCTTTTCTAAGCTCCATGTACTCTTTTTTTTGGAAGATTTTTCAAGATGGCGGCGCAACGCAGTTTGCAACAGCCACTCCGGAGTTAATATCTGTTACTTGTTAAGCGGGGTGCCGTGCACAATCCTAATCTGATGAAGAACAGACGTGGGAGCACAGAGGAACGTGTGGAAGTCTCCAGGAAGTCCTTCTTGGTTGCTGCTGCTGTTGTGAGGTCCGGGACTCTGCTGAGAAGAACAGGCCCCCAGTCCTCGGGGTCGCGTTGCCGGTGGCCAGTGGTGGGACATCGTAGTGCGCTCGGCAAAGGATGGTGCTCAGAGAGGCAGTGCCGAAGGGGATGGTCGGAGGCTTGGAGGTTCGACGGACTCAGAGTCCACTGCGGTCAGGGCGCTTTCACTGTGTGCTGCATCTGTGAGGCTGGGTCCAGCTGCGCCGTGGAAGTCCATAGCGGGGGTATTCTCTTCTGCCGCCGGCATGGGATGACGAGTCTATCGGGACCCTGGGGACTTGTGGAAACTGTGTGGTGGTTCCTCTCGAACTTACAGTCTTTTAACATCTTTGGACTATTTTTACTGTGCCCATGGTCTGTTTTTTTTTATGAATTATGGTATTGTCTGCACTTTTGTAACTATATGTTAACTATAACTATATGTAACTATGTGGTTTTGTGCAGGTCTTGTAGCTTTAGTTTTTAGTTTGTTGGGTGGTAGAGTTGGTCTCCTGGCTTGGTGTGTCTGGGTAGTCTTGTTTTGTCTGGTGGGTTTGGAGCTCCTTTCCGGGGAACGCGCTAAGATGGTAGCGCGATATTAATACGCAGCAGCCTCTCCAGACTCTGGATTTGGGGATTGCCAAACGTTATGTAGATTTTCTGGTGTAATCTGTTTTGTCGTGTGCTTTTGTGATATCATTCTGGAGGAACGTTGTCTCATTTTTTAACTGCATCGCATTTGTGGTTTCTAGACAATAAACTGAACTATCTAAGAGTCTGTTAAAAGACCCTATTGTATCCACCTCTACCACCGCCACCAGTAGTGCATTCCACACACCCACCACTCTCTCTGTGTGAAAAACCTACCTCTGACATCCCCTCTGTACCTATTCCAAGCACCTTAAAACTCTGCCCACTCGTTTTAGCCATTTCAGCCCTGGGAAAAAGCCTCTGGCTATCCACGCGATCCATGCCTCTCATTATCTTATACACCTCTGTCAGGTCATCTCTCACCCTCCATCGCTCCAAGAAGAAAAGGCCAAGTTCACCCTCCAATCCAGGCGACGTCCTTGTAGATCTCCTCTGAACTTTCTCTATAGTATCCACATCCTTCCTATGGTGAGGTGACCAGAACTGAGCACAGGACTTCGTGAGGTCTGTCCAGGGCTTGTCTATTGGTGGGTCGCCAAGTAGCTGAGGAGACCCTTCCCAGATTGACATTACCTGGTGCAGTGTCATGGGTAAGTGGCGGCTGAGGTCACTGGTTGGGTCTTTTTGTTTGGTCAGTCTCTCCTTTCACAGCTGCCGCTTGTTTTCAGTGGAGATCGCTCTCACGTAGAGCAGATCCCTCTTGAGCAGATTTCCTCCGGGTGTACCTTCTGAGTGTAGTGCCTTCCCAGTTTTTAGATGCAATGTTGAATCTCTTTAGGCTGATTTTGATTTTTATCCTTTGCCCACCAGGGGTAGGGTGACCTTCCTTCAACTGGAGGGAGGGATCTGTTTGGGGAGATGTGAGTTAGGCATCTGAGTGACGTGACCTCTCCATCGGAGTTGGTGTTGCTTCATCATGGTGGAGATGCTGTTCATGTTGGTCTCCTCCGGTACACTGGTGTTCGTGCATCTGTCCTTCATGCTGATCCTTAAAATCTTCACGTTTCTTATGATTTATTTATCCCCAAATATTCCTGAACTGGGTGGGGGGGCAGTTAATATAAACCATATTGGTGGGTCTTAGCTTACTTCCCGTTATGCTGCTGCCATTTAGGGCAGCAATGAAGATCCTCCATCTCTGGCGGTGTTCGGGACTTCCTTCATCGTGTCAGTAGCTGCCTCTCGGTTTTCACTACCGTCAGTCATTCAAGTCCCAGGCGGAGACTCAGGAATACCTCAGGTGTAGAAGGATTCTTCATTGCTGTTTCTGTAACAGTTTTGTTTGACCAGTCAGGGTTGTTAGTCCTGAGCTGAACCCCTGAACCTGGAGGACCGGTGGACCCCTCTTAGTCTGGCCTGGCATGGGTGATCCTACCAAAAGTCAAGGCATAAAGCCCTGA
Organism: Hypanus sabinus; assembly: GCF_030144855.1. Classification (NCBI taxonomy): domain Eukaryota; kingdom Metazoa; phylum Chordata; class Chondrichthyes; order Myliobatiformes; family Dasyatidae; genus Hypanus; species Hypanus sabinus. Next base: position 42,751,776 of record NC_082731.1, on the reverse strand, counting down.
CTCCGGCCAACATAGCTCTCCAGGTCATTGAGGCACACAAGCCTCCAAGCCCTACAACTAGGTTGTGGTCCTCTTGGAGTCACATATATACCAGACAGGATAAAGACATTGAATCTAACTTTGCTCTAGATTTCAGATATGCTTGCTTACTTAAACTTTAATGTTCCACTGTCAGCAGGATTAATACCTCAATCTCTGGATCAAAAGGTCAGAACTTTGCTGATTCAGTAATTTAGCCTTTTTGACTTCAGTCTAACATTGTAGTCAAAAGATGGCACAATCTTCTGAACAACACTGCCTCAAAGATGCAGTGGTTTGCAAGAATATGGGTCCTTGCATGTTCTGAATGTGCAGGGGGAGATTAATACTCTCATGCAAACACTCAGTGCACACTTTATTGTGTTGCCTCCTGTACCTAATAAAGTGGCCACTGGTTGTATGTCCATGGCCTTCTGCTGCTGTGGTCCATCCGCTTCAAAGTTCAATATATTGTGCATTCAGAGAAGCTCTTCTGCACACCACTGTTGTAATGCATGTTTATTTGAGTTACTGTCACCTTCCTGTCAACGTGAACCAGTCTGGCCATTCTCCTCCGACCTCTCACATTAACAAGGCGTTTCCGCCCACAGAACTGCCACTCACTGGATGCTTCTTGTTTCTCACCCCATCCTCTGGAGACTCTAGAGACTGGTGTGCGTGAAGTTTGCAGTTTTGGGCTCCTTATTCTAGGAAGGATGTACTGACATTGGAGAGGGTTCAGAGAAGATTCACGAGAATGATTCCAGGAATGAAAGGGTTACCATATGAGGAATGTCTGGCAGCTCTTGGGCTGTATTCCCTGGAGTTCAGGAGAATGAGAGGGGATCTCATAGAAACATTCCAAATGTTAAAAGGTCTGAACAGATTAGATATGGCAAAGTTATTTCCCATGGTGGGGGATTCTAGGACAAGAGGGCACGACTTCAGGATTGAAGGACTTCCATTTAGAACAGAGATGCGGAGAAATTACTTTAGTCAGAGGGTGGAATTTGTTGCCACGAGCAGCTGTGGAGGCCAAGTCATTGGGTGCATTTAAGGCAGAGATAGATCGGTTCTTGATTAGCCAGGGCATCAAAGGCTATGGGGAGAAGTGGTTCAGCCATGATTGAGTGGCAGAGCAGACTCGATGGGCCAAATGGCCTACTTCTGCTCCTATATCTTATGGTCTTGTGCTCTTAAGGGGAAATCAGCCATGATTGAATGGTGGAACAGCCTGATGCACCATCAATAACTCACTCTGAGACGTAAGGCGAGATATCGGCTTTTATTGACTGGAAGAAGGAACAAACAGTGAGTGACCACCATACTACATCCTGGAGACTGAGAGGCCGGGTTCAGGCCTTTATACAGGCATCTGTGGGAGGAGCCACAGGAGCAGTCAGCAGGGGGAGTGTCCAGACAGGTATATGTAGTTCACCACACAGCCTCAGTGGGCCAAATGGCCTAATTGCATGCCTAAGGTGTGCCTTGTGGTCTTATCGAAATACTGTTTTCTGTCTGTAAGTTGGAGATTAATACAGGTGATTGATTTGCTTCCCGTGTATCTGGTGGAATCCCATTGTCAGGTTCACAGTTGGATGAACACAGAATAGATCAGTGCACCTGCCACTGTACTTGCTTCATCCGTTTAATTGACAGTTTGTGGATTGGGGTATGTGGTTCACGTTATGATGTGTTCTGGATTGGACTGTCTAGTTCACATTATGATGTGTTCTGAAATTGATTTATGTTAATGTTATGATGTGTTCTGCATTGGGGCATGTAGTTCACATTATGATATATTCTGGATCGATGCCTAGTTCGCGTTATGATGTGTTCTGGATCGGGGTGTCTAGCTCATGTTATGATGTGTTCTGGATCGATGCCTAGTTCACATTATGATATATTCTGGATTGGACTGTCTAGTTCACATTATGATGTGTTCTGGAATTGATTTATGTTAATATTATATGTTCTGGATTGGGGTATGTAGTTCACATTATGATGTGTTCTGGATTGGGGTACGTAGTTCACATTATGATATATTCTGGATTGGTGTCTAGCTCACGTAATGATATATTCTGGATTGGACTGTCTAGTTCACATTATGATGTGTTCTGGAATTGATTTATGTTAATATTATGTGTTCTGGATTGGGGTATGTAGTTCACATTATGATATATTCTGGATTGATGTCTAGTTCACGTTATGATGTGTTCTGGATTGGGGTGTCTAGCTCACGTTATGATGTGTTCTGGATCGGGGTGTCTAGCTCATGTTATGATGTGTTCTGGATTGGTGTCTAGTTCATGTTATGATGTGTTCTGGATCGGGGTGTCTAGCTCACATTATGATGTGTTCTGGAATTGATTTATGTTAATATTATGTGTTCTGCATTGGGGCATGTAGTTCACATTATGATATATTCTGGATTGATGTCTGGTTCACGTTATGATGTGTTCTGGATTGGGTTGTCTAGCTCACGTTATGATGTGTTCTGGATCGGGGTGTCTAGCTCATGTTATGATGTGTTCTGGATTGGTGTCTAGTTCATGTTATGATGTGTTCTGGATCGGGGTATGTAGTTCACGTTATGATCTGCCTCTGGCTCTAGTCACTCCTTTTGTTGGTGCTAACTTGGGTGACTTTCCGTCGAGGTGGCCTGCAGATGATGAACACCGAGCTCAACTGAGTGTGCCTGGACTCGTTTGTCTTTGCGTTTGATGACGATAATGACATCGAAACACACAGTGAAATGTGCCATTTGTGCTAACAACCACATAAGGGTGTGCTGGGGACAGCCCGCAAGTGTCCACACATTCCAATGCAGCATGCTGACATGATGTACATGTTGGTGGGTTAATTGGGCTAGTTGTTAATTACTCCTAGTACAGAGGAGAGTGGTAAAACCAGGTGTCACGGTAGTGCAGAGGTTAGCACATTGCTTGACACTCCCTTTCTTCCAAGTCCTTTCTCTTCCCCTATCATATTCCTCCTTCAACCATTTACCTCTTTCGCCTATCACCTTCTTATTTAGGCTTCTCCCTCACCCCCCCACCCCGCTTCCTTTCCAGTCCTGATGAAAGGTCTCTGCCCAAAATGTAAACCCTCTATAGATGTTGCCTGACCTGCTGATTTTTGTGTGTGCTGTTCTGGATTTGCAGAATCCCTTGAGTCAGAGATAATAAATCTGATTCTGATTCACACAGTTAAAGACGTGATCAACCAGCTGGTCTCCCCCGACCTGGCTGCATAGAGTAGCAGATTCCTCCCCTTCAAATCTGGATCCAGATTCCTTTTCATGCCCACACTTTTGGTTCATTTGCCCCCTCTCCTCAAATCATCCTGCCCTGACCCTTCCACCATTAGAAAGATCTTATATCTGTTGGTGTTCTGAAGTAGGATCTCAAACCAAAATGCTAATTTACACCATCTGCCTACACAGATGCTGTTCGATCCACTGATTTCTTCCTGCATCCTGTTTCTTCGGTTCATTTTTTGGCCCAGATTCCCGCATCTGTCATCCCTCTTATCTACTGCCCACATCGCCCATGATTAATTACCTCAGTCGGATCTCTTTGCAATCTCTACTACTGCAAAGAAGAGGAATGACCTCAACTTCCTCATAACTAATGTCCCTCGTGCCTACAGTAAAATCACTTCAGTAAAGCTTTCGTGCACTTTCTCCTAAATCTTTAGATCTTTGTTCAAGTGTGGAGCTCAGATCTGGACATGTTGTGACTTCCTTGCTTTTGTATTTTTTTGTAGCTCTTTATTAAGCCCACTGGTCCTGAAATGTTCTCTGCGCTCCCAGATCTCGCTGTTCTTGTACATTGTGCCCTCTAATTTGGGTCACCTCCATCCTAATGCCTTGAATATCGATTTCTTCATCTTCTGGTAATTTCTCCCCCCCCCCCATCCTTCTCTCATTTTCTGTTCCCCAATCTGGTCCCCCTCTTACCCCTTCTCTGCACCTCACCGGCCCATCACGTCCCTCTGGTGCCCCTCCTCCTTACCTTTCCCCCATGGTCCACCCTCCTCTCCAATCAGATTTCTTTTTCAGCACCTATCACCTCCCAGCTTCTCACTTCATTCCACCCCCCCCCTTCCCCGTGCACCTAACTTCCCCCTCACCTGCCAGCTTGTACTCCTTCCCCTCCTCACAGCACCTTATTCTGGCTTTTTCCCTCTTCCTTTCCAGTCCTGATGAAGGGGCTCGGTCTGAAACATCAGCTGTTTATTCCTCTACGTAGATGATGGCTGACCGGTTGAGTTCCCTCAGCATTTTGTTGTGTTACTCTTCAATTCCAGTCGGCTGGTGGTGTAGTGGCATTCAGAGAGAGAGGACCCGGGTTTAAATCCAACTGGCTCTTTGCACACTTTCCATCTGTTCTGGGTTGAGCGTCGAGCTAGCAACTCAGCCTTGTAAAAATGCTAAAGAAACAACAAGGTTGCTGCCTGATGCGCCACGGAGAGGAATTTTTAAATTCTCTTTTCTCATCCTGAACAAACGTTAACACTTCATACTTTATTTACTGCCACCTTTGCACCCATAACACTTTCCTCATACAGATCTGCCCTATCGTCTTTGTAACTTACCACTTCTAACCTCTAATAAAGGGTCTCGGCCCAAAATGTTGACTGCTTATTTCCCCTCCACAGATGCCGCCTGACCTGCTGAGTTCCTCCAGCATTTTCTGTGCGTTGCTCTGGATTTCTGGCATCTGCAGAATCTGTTGCATTTATGATTTGTAACCCTGCTTCTAAGGTTTCCAGATTTGGAAACTGTGCCTTGACCATCCAAGAGTTCGTCGTTTATACTTATTAAGGAAAGTAGCGTTCCCGATACCGACCCCACAGATTCTGAACGACACATCCCCTCCATTGCAAACACATGCTCTCACTTCTCCCAATTTCCTGCCATTTCGCGAATTCTTCTCAATTAGTCGATTAACCTCTTGGTGACTGTTTTAGCTCAATAAAACAGAGATAACTGACTGGGCAATTCCCCTGATAACTAAGCTTACAGAAGACTGACAGCATAATTTAAATACAACTAAACACCACGGACTACAAATATGAGGAGAATTTGTTCCTATTACTCATTGTGAAAGAGATTAACATCACTGTTTAGATTAATTTCTTTTAAAAAAAGCTGTAATTCGCTTCAACGTTCATTGCCATCTTCAGTTCAACGTTCAAAGTACATTTATTATCGAAGTACGTATACTTTATACAACCTTGGGATTTGTCTCCTTACAGGCAGCCACGACCCAAAGAAATCCGAAAAAAACATATAAAGATAGAAGAATGTCAAACACCCAATGAGCAGAGAAAAAAAACACATCATGCAAACAGTAGCCAAAAGCAAATGGCGCTCTGAACTGAGATCCGCAAAGTTTGGTGCAGAGCCAAGTCGGGCAGCAGTGATCTGATCTGGCCCATCTCTTGCTTTGGGCCCCAACACCCTAACCTTTTCAATCCGGCCCAGAGTAATCAACGTCCGAACATCGGGTTCCAGGGGCCAGGACCCTGATGCCTCGATTCAGCCTGTAGCTCTGACCTATTACTGCGAGCGTTTGCAAATAAAGACTTCAAAATGAACAGCTCTGCGATCTCGTGACCAACCCTCTCAGCCTTGCATCAGATTGACCTTGTTCAGGCCTAGATGCACCGTAGAAAGTCTTCTGCGATCACACTAAGATCTGAGCTCTACTCATGGGTGATCTAAGAATGCTTTCTAAGGTGCACCCAACAACTACTTCTGGAGAAAAATCTGCTAAGAACAGTCATGGTCTTAAGACTATGATCGCTTGTGTCGTACGACGCGGCCCAACGGGAGAAAGGAGAGGCATCCTACCTGGAAGCATCACAGCTTGGTTTGACCCTGCCAGCTGTTCTGGATGTGACTGCCAGAAAATGCAGAATGTCGTGGACATATCAGTGAAACCAGACTCTCCTTTCACTGTGTGCTGCGTCTGCGAGGCTGAATCTGACGGCGCCTTGGAAGTCCATAGTGGGGGTATTCCCTTCTGCCGCCTGCATGGGATGACGAGTCTATCAGGACCCTGAGGACTTGTGTGGTGGTTTCTTTCGAACTTATAGTCTTTTAACATCTTTGGACTATTTTTACTGTGCCCATGGTCTGCTTTTTTTTTAATCAATTATGGCATTGTTTGCACTGTTGTAACTATATGTTAACTATATGTAACTATGTGGTTTAGTGTAGGTCTTGGAGCTTTAGTTTTTGGTTTGTTGGGTGGTAGAGTTGGTCTCCTGACTTGGTGTGTCTGGGTAGTCTTGTTTTGTCTGGTGGGTTTGGAGCTCCTTTCCGGGGAACGCGCTGAGATGGTAGCACTATATTAATACACAGCAGCCTCTCCGGACTCTGGATTTGGGGATTGCCAAACGTTACATGGATTTTCTGGTGTAGTCTGTTTTGTCGTGTGCTTTCGTGATATCATTTTGGAGGAATGTTGTCTCATTTTTTAACTGCATTGCATTTGTGGTTTCTAAATGACAATAAACTAAAACTGAACTGAACCTTGTGTGGACTCAGTCAACAGTTCTCACTGCCTCAGTAAAGCAGTCAGCAAAATCAAAGACCCCTCACACCCCGGATATTGTTTCTTCTGCCTTCTCCCATTGGGCATCGGCATCATTATGTGTGGCGTCATATGACATGGACGATTGTGGTTTTTGACCATGATTGTTCTTGGCAAATTTTTCTACACAAGTGGTTTGCCATTGCCCTCTTCTGGGCAGTGTCTTTACAAGACGGGTGACCCCAGCCATTATCAATACTCATCAGAGATTGTCTGCCTGGTGTCAGTGGTCACATAACCAGGATTTGCAATCTGCACCGGCTGCTCGTACGACCGTCCACCACCTGCTCCCATGGCTTCACGTGACCCTGATGGGGGGCTAAGCAATTGCTACACCTTGCCCAAGGGTGACCTGCAGGCTAGCGGAGGGAAGGAGCACCTTACACCTCCTTTGGTAGAGACGTGTCTACACCCCGACACCCAAGTTGCGAAGCATATGTGATATATGTATAAATCTGATTCTGAGGAGACTGAAGCATCCAGGGCAAGCCCATATGGCCACAGGGAGAAGATACAAACACTGGACAGAGAGCAGCAGAGATTAGGATTGAGCATGGATCAGCAGAGACACGGGGCAGCAACTCTAGTGACTGTATTACTGCCCACGTCATGGGTATTTCGTCCTTCCTGTGAAGACCTCAGTTTAACATCTCATGAAGACCAACACAGTTGACAGTGCTTCACTCCTTGGCTCTGTCTCAAATCAGTCCAGAGGAAGCAGAGTCATTCACACACCACAAAGTGTTGCCTTCTGCCCGACAATGAGATGTACGGAGTAGCAGTAAGTCAACGCTATCATAGCGCCGGTGAACTGGGTTCAATTCCCGCCTCTGCCTGTAAGGAATTTGTACGCTTTCCCTGTGGGTTTCCTCCGGGTGCCCGACGCCGGCCCCCTAGGCCTGAGTCGACCTAGTAGTAGTAATAGCAGCTTTGGTTTCCTCCCACAGTACAAAGACATACCAGTTGGTAGGGAAATCTGTCACAAGGTGTAATTGGGTAGCATGGGCTTATGGGGCCAGAACGGCCTGTCTCCATTCTCCATCTGCAAATAAAATACACAGATAAGTAAATAAATAAAATTAAAATTAATAGATAGATAAATGCATCGGTAAACAATAGATAAGTAGGCAGATTGATAGACAGACTGATAGACAAATTGATAGGTAGACATAAACAGACAGTTAGACAGATTGCTAGATAGATAACTAAATAGATAGACAGATAACAGATAGACAGATTGATAGATAGTATAGATCAGGGGTTCCAACCTCCGGTCCATGGAGCCTTCTTTAATGGGAGGGGTCCATGGCATAAAAGGGTTGGGAACCCTTAGATAGATATGCATTGAGAAGGGAATAAAGGACAAAGTGGAGTTGTAGAGAAAGTAGAGAATTCATTCAGAGAGGGACAAATTGTCCTACTGAGGTAACTTGAAGAGCAATGTTTGGTTGAACTTTTTTTGTTTTCTGTGATATATTTTGAGAGGCATGTGTCTAACAAGAGGGGCATGGTCTCAGGGTAAGCGCTTGAGAGCTGACCTTAAGGGAACGTTCTTTATTCAGAACTTTTGGGATTCTCTCCTCCTTAGAACAGTTGGGCTTTCAGTTCACCCAGAGGTAAGATGGATCAATTTTCGGACACAAGGGAAAATCGAGAAAGCTGGCAAGCTGACATAAAATGCTGGAGGAACTCGGCAGGTCAGGCAGCATCTATGGAAAAGAGGAAAGAGTTGACAGTTCGGGCTGAGACCCTTCTTCAAAACTGAGAAGGAAGAGGAAAATGCCAGGATAGAAAGGTGGGGGGAGAAGGAGGAGGAGGATAGCTGGAAGGTGAGAGGTGAAGCCAGGTGGGTGGAAGAGGTCAAGGGCTGGAGAAGAAAGAATCTAAGAGGAGAGGAGAATGGACCGTAGGAGAAAGAGAGGGAGGAAGGGACCCAAGAGGAAGTGATAAGCAGGTGAGGTCAGAATGGGGAAGGGGGGAGAAATTGTTTACTGGAAAGAGAAATCATCAGGTTGAAGGCTACATAGATGGAATATCAGATGTTGTTCCTTCTTCCTTTGCCCGCTTAGGGCAGCAATGAAGATCCTGCACCTCTGGCAACATTCACAATTTCCTTCATCGTGTCAGTAGCTTCCACTCGGTTTTCACTGCTGTCAGTCATGTGAATCCCAGGTGGAGACTCAAGAATACCGTCACACTCAGATGCCGAAGGATTCTCCATTGCTGTTTCCATAACAGGTTTGTCTGACGAGTCAGGGTTCTTTGAGGTGAACCCCACCCCCCACCCCAAACCTGGAGGATTGGCTGCTCCTCCACCTTGAGAAATCCCTGAGGTGGGAAAGCAACTTTGATCTTACCGAATGACAGGTTGACCTTGAGGGACCGAATGGCTCATGAACGCTCTCCATTCTGATGCTATAAGACGCCGATGAGTGGCCACCTTCTAACTGCCTTGAGGGCAGGTGTATCGATATATTCAGGCCCCGTGGCAACCCCGGTGATGAGTCCAGGCAGATACTCCAGACAACAGATACCCCTTTCACAGTCTGACAGAAGAAGCATTTGCATTTTGTTAACTAATTAAATTGCACTGCGTTAGAGCTGTGTCACACAGCTGCAACCTTGGATGTGTTTACCCTTCGTAATTCTCCCAGAGGATGGAAACGCATATTTTCAAAGAAATAAAGATTCCAAGAAAGGAACCTTTATTAAAAAAAATTAACTATTTATCCAACGTCAATCATTGCCTGTCTCAGTCAAAGAGTTTAAGTTATTACTTCATCCACAAAGTCAACTTTTCCTTGACGGTTGGACACAATGATTGGTGTTATTCCTGTTTGAACCTTGTGGTGCTTTGGGAGTTATCTTTACTGCTTCTGTAGCATTTGACTTTTTTTTAAATGAGGCTGTCTTGCTAGGTCGACGCTCAACCCAGCACGGATGGAAAGCGGACAAGAAGCCAGCCGGATTTGAACTCGGGACCATTTCGTCTTGAAGTCCGGTGTTGATGCCACTACATCACTGGCCAGCTAGGACACAATAGCAGACGTAAAACTTGGACAAATGGTCCCTTGATCTATTTCCGTATTCTATAAAGTCATAGCTGGTTTGGCCCACTCCATAGAACAACCATTGACCTCACCAAATATCCAGAAAGCTGCCTTGTATTCAGGGATCCTGCCTCCACAGATCCAAGCAGAGAATTCCTAAGATCCAAGTCCCTCCTCACTGCTGTCTTCGTTTTGACTCCGGTTAGATTTCTGCTTATTTTCTTAGGATTCTTCCAGGAGTCAGCAATGGCAAACAGTCTTAATTTCAAGATTTCAGTTTATTTCAAGAGTTCAAACAAACATACAAATATTGAGCAAACTGAATAAAGAGCTGAGGATTGATGCTAAGTGGGGGGGGGGGAGGAATTAATGCGAAGACAAAGGAATAATGAAGAAGCCAAGATGAGGCCTCTGAAAAATTCATCAGTTTTATAGATGCGTTAAGAGAAATACCTCAGATAGGAATAAACTAGTTAATAGACTACATGGGTAATGCGCTAACACTTAGCCAATGAAAAATGAGAAAGGTGATGAACCGTTAGTTCAGCTGCTTTATTGCTTTCTGCCAGTGAATGTGAAAAATAGATGAGTCTGTTAAAAAAGTACGAATTTTATGAAAAATGTAATTTAAAAAAACATTATTTTCCAAAATCTCCAACTCTGAAGCCATGGCCTTTCTTAGAGGCATAGAGTTGTACACCAAAGAAGCAGGCCATTCTGCCCAACATATTCATGCTGACCACTTGCCTACTTGAGCTAGCTCCATTTGCCTGCTTTAGCTCATACCCCTCTGGAGCAGGGATCCTCAGAGCCCTTGCTTAATGGCAGGGAAACTATGCCATTCGGGAGCCCCTGCTCTAAACCATTCCTATTCGTGTATCTGTCTAAATGTCTGTTTAAAGGGTACCTCACCTCTCCACTTTCTGGCAACCTGGTCCATTCACACCACCCTCTGTGTAAAGAAGTTGCCCCCTCAGGTCCCCTTTAAATCTTTCTATCTCACCTTAAAACTCTGCCCTCTATTTACACAGCTTCCCCCCTCAACCTTTCCTCCCCGTGAGAAAGACTGTGACCTTTCATTAGATCTAGGCCCCTCGTGATTTTATATACCTCTGCTTCTCGCATTCCAGGGAGTGAAGACTGACTATTTGAAATAAAGTGGAAAATGTGGAAAATTTTAGATCAGATCGTAAAACATAGGATCACAATTAGGCCATTCAGCCTATCAATCATGGCTGAATTATTATCCCTCTCAACCCTATTCCCCTGCCTTCTCATTACCTTTGACCCCCTTCCTAATCAAGATGTTGGTGAGGCCTTATTTGGAGAATTATATGCAGTTTTGGTCACCTGCCTATAGGAAAGATGTCAATAAGAATTTGAATTGACTTTATTTCTTACATCCTTCACATGAGGAGTAAAAATCTTTACGTTATGTCTCCATCTAATTGTGCAATGTTCAATCATAGTAATTTATATTAATTTATAATAAATAGAACAGTCAATGTAATATAGAGTAAACTCAAATCAGCGTGGGTTCATCAGTCTGATGGCCTGGTGGAAGAAGCTGTCCTGGAGCTTGTAGGTCCTGGCTTTACGCTTCCCGGATGTTAGCAGCTGGAATAGATTGTGGTTGGGATGACTTGGGTCCCCAGGATCCTGAATTATGAGAAGTTCACAACTACAGATGCGCTGGGCTGTCCGCACCACTCTCTGCAGACTCCTGTGATTGAGGGAGGTACAGTTCCCATACCAGGCAGTGACGCAGCCAGTCAGAATGCACTCAATTGTGCCCCTGTAGAAAGTTCTAAGGATTTGGGGGCCCACACCAAACTTCCTCAACCGTCTGAGGTGTAAGAGGCGCTGTTGTGCCTTTTTCACCACACAGCTGGTATGTACAGACCACGTAAGATCCTCAGTGATGTGGGTGCCAATGAACTTGAAGCTGTTTACCCTCTCAACGCCAGATCCATTGATGTCAATAGGAGTGAGTCTGTCTCCATTCCTCCTGTAGTCCACAACCAGCTCCTTTGTTTTTGCGACATTGAAGGAGGGGTTGCTTTCTTGACACCACTATGTCAGGGAGATGATTTCTTTCCTGTAGGCCACCTCATTATTGTTGAGATAAGGCCAATCAATGTAGTGTCGTCGGCAAATTTAAACAGATTGGAACTGTGGGTGATAATACACTCATGGGTATACAGGGAGTAAAGGAGGGGACTCAGTACGCCGTCCTGAGGAGCTCCTGTGTTGAGAGTCAGAGGGTTGGAGGTGAGGGAGCCCACTCTTACCACCTGCCAGTGATCTGACAGGAAGTCCAGGATCCAGCTGCACAAGGCAGGGTCAAGGCCGAGGTCTCTGAGCTTTTTATTGAGCCTGGATGGAACTATGGTATTGAATGCTGAACTGTAGTCCAAGAACAGCATTCTCTCATAAGCATCCCCCTTCTCCAAATGTGTAAGAGTAAGGACAGTAGCTATTGTGTCATCTGTCGATCGGTTGTATCGGTAGGCGAATTGTAGGGGTCCAGTGTGGGTGGTAGCAAGCTGCAGATGTAGTCTTTGACCAGCCTCTCAAAGCATTGCATATTATTGAGGTGAGTGCGACAGGATGCCAGTCGTTCAGGCATGATAACCTGGTCATTTTTGGTACAGGAACAATGGTGGATAATTTGAAGCAGGAGAGGGAAAGATTAAAAATATCAGTAAACGCACCTGCCAGAAAAGAGTGCATAGAAAATTTACAAGGATGTTGCCAGGCCCGGAGTTATAGGAAGAAATTGACTAGGTTAGGACTTTATTCCCCAGAGTGTAGGAAACTGAAGGGAGATTTGATGAATACGATAAAATTATGAGGGATGTAGTTAGGATAAATGCAAGCAGACCTTTTCCACTGAGGTTGGGTGAGACTAGCACTAGAGGTCATAGGTTAAGGGTGAAAGGTGAAAATTTTAAGAAGACTGTGAGGGAGAACTTCTTCACTCAGAAGGTTGTGAGAGAGTGAAATGAGCTGCAGTGGAAGTGGTGGGTGCAGGTTTGATTTCAACACTTGAGAAGTTTTGATGGGTACGTGGATGGGAAAGGTATGGAGGGCTGTGGTCTGGGTGCAGGTCGATGAAACTAGACAGATTAATAGTTCAGCATGGAATAGATGGGCTGAATGGCCTGTTCCTGTGCTGTAGAGTTCTATGAATCTATGACTAACCTATCAACCTCTGTTTTAAATGTACCCAGCCATCTGTGTGAGTTTTACAAATCTCTTGGACTGAGGAAACAGAAAGGTGGGTTAGTAAGTTTGTGGATGAAATGAAGGTTGCTGGTGTTATGGATTGTGTAAAAGGTTGCAACAGGACTTTATCAGATGCACAGTTGGGCTGAGAGGTGGCAGCTGGAGTTCAATCTGGAAAAGTGCGAAGTGATTCACTTTGGAAGGTCAAACTTGAAGGCAGAATACAGAATTAATGGCAGAATTTTTGGCAGTGTAGAGGAACAAAGGAATCTTGGGATCCACATCCTTGCATCTTTCTAAATTGCCACACAAACCAATAGGGTGGTTAAGAAGGCATAGGGTTGGGGGGTGGAGTTCAAGAGCCACGAGATCATGTTCCTGCTCTATAAAACCCTGGTTCAACCACACTTGGAATATTGTGTTCCGCTCTGGTTGTTTCATTATAGGAAGGATGCAGAAGCTTTAGAGAGGACGAAGAAGTGAGTTACCAGGATGCTGGCTGGGTTAGAGTTCAAAGTTCAAAATAAACTTGTACAGCCATCATGTACAACCCTGAGATTATTTTTTTGTAGGCATACTCAATAAATCTACGGACTAATAACTATAAAAGATTTAATGAACGGCCACACAACATGAGTGTTCAACCAAAGTGCAAAAGACAAAAAACTGCAAATACTAAAAGGAAGAAGGAATAACAATAAACAAATAAACAATAAATATCAAAAACATGAGATGAAGGGTGCATGAAAGTGAATTCATTGGTTGAGGGAACATTTCAATATTGGTGCAAGTGAAACTAAATGAAGTTATCTCCTTTGGTTCAAGATCCTGATGGTTGAGGGGCAATAACTGTTCCTGAACCTGGTGGTGCGAGTCCTGAGGCTCCTGTACCTCTTTCCTGATGGCTGAGGGGTAATAACTTGATGCGTGAAATGCACTGCCTGAGTCAATGGTGGAGGCAGATACACTATTGAAGTTTAAGAGACTGCTAGACAGGTATATGGAGGAATTTAAGGTGGGGGGTTATATGGGAGGCAGGGTTTGAGGGTCAGCACAACATTGTGGGCTGAAGGGCCTGTAATGTGCTGTACTATTCTATGTTCTATGTTCTGTCATTCAAGGCCCTTTAACTTAGAAGCTTTCCTTAATTAGGGAGAAGTCCTTACAAGTGTTTCACTCAACGAGTTCAATCTTGAGTAGGGTCTATTATATTTGACAGCATTTTTAAGAGCAAACATTGTCCACTCCAGACTATGGCAGGAAGAATATAAAATCTAAACACAGATGCTGGAAATCCAAAGCAACGCACAAAAGATGCTGGAGGAACTCAGCAGGCCAGGCAGTATATGTGGAAATGAATAAACAATCATCGTTTTGGGCCCAGACCCTTCTTCAGGACTGAGAAGAAGGTGGGAAGATGCCAGAATAAAATGGTGGGAGAGCAGAAGGAGGATAGCTGGAAGGTGATGGATGAAGCCAGGTGGGTGGGGAAGGTCAGGGGCTGGAGAAGAAGGAATCTGATAGGAGAGGCGAGTGGACCAGAGGAGAAGGGGACCCTTCTAGGTGAGAAGAGTTAAAAGGTCAGAGTGGAGAGTAGAGGAAGGTGAGAGGTGGGAAATTTGTTTACCTGAAGAAAAAATCAATCTTCATGCCATCAAGTTATCAAGTTGGAGGCTACCCAGGCAGAATAAAGATGCCACTTCTCCACCCTGAGGATGTCCTCATCGAGGCCACGGACTGACATGCTGGAATGGGAATTAAAATGTTTCGCCACCGGGAAGTCCCACTTGTGGCGAATGGTGCGGAGGTGCCTGGCAGAATTCTTCTTAAAGAGTCTCCAAGACTCAAGGGCCTGAGATAAAGGCAAAGGTTGGGTAGGCTAAGATTTTACTCCTTGGAAGGTGGAAGGTTCTGAGGGACGGCATACAGAGTTGTACGAACATTATTTATTTATTGAGACACAGCAGAGAACAGGCCCTTCGGCCCTATGCAGCAACCTCCTGATTTAACCTGAGCCTAATCACGGGACAATTTACAACAACCAATTGACATACTAACCAGTACGTCTTTGGACTTCGGGAGGAAACCGGAGCACCCGGAGGAAACTCACATTTTCACAGGAAGAACATACAAACTCGTCAGAGGCAGTGGCGGAAATTGAACCTGGGTCGCTGGTAGCATAAAGTGGTGTGCTAACCACTACGCTACATTGCCATGGATAGGGTGAACACACAAAATCCTTTTCCCAGGGAAAAGGAACCAAGAACTAGAGGGCATAGGATAAAGGTGAGAGGGGAGAGAAAGTAGTAGAGGTGGGAGCAAAAACCAAATTTGGAAGACATTTGGTTGAGTATGTAGATAGGAAAGGTTTAGAGGGATAAGGGTTAAATGCAGGCAAAGGGGACTAGCTTAGGTGGGCACTTTCACTGGCATTGAAACTGGGCTGAAGAGCCTATAGAAAGTGGAGAGTTTTCTGAGTGGTTGTATCATGAGCTGGTACAGAAATGCCCAAGGATGAAATATTCTCAAAAAGTACAAAAAACCCAGTCCATCACAGGAAAAGCCCCACCACTGAGCACATCTACAAGGAGCGCTCCCACAAGAGAGCATCATCCATCATCAAGGACGCCCACCACTCAGGTCATGCTGTCTTCTCGCTGCTACCGTCAGGAAGAAGGTACAGGAGCCTCAGGACCCATGCCAGCAGGTTCAGCAACAGCTATTACCCCTCAACCATCAGACCCCTGAACCAGCGTGGATAACACCACTCACCTCAATACTGATCTGATTTCACAACCTCTGAACTCACTTTGAAGGACTCGATAACTGAAGTTATCAATATTATTATTTACCCATTTATTTATTATTATTATTTGTGTTTTCTTGTATCTGCACAGTTTGTCTTCTTTTGCACATTGGTGTTTGTCCATCTTTGTGTGTAGTTTTTTGTTGATTCTATTGTATTTCTTTGTTCTACTGTGAATGCCCACAAGAAAATGAATCGCAGAGAGACATATGGTGGCTTTGATAATAAATTTACTTTGAACTTTGTTTGCAAGATGAATAAATCTAAGATTCTATAACTGTGGCAAGTAGAACTTGTGGCCAGAACAATAGCGGAGATGATAGTGATATTACCCTGTTGTGTCAAATGGTGGACAGTCACATAACATGAGTTAAGTGTGCAGAATGAATCAGTCACTTGCAAAGGTCCGTAACTGACAAAGGACTCACGCACACATCTCTGATCTTGCCACAGAGACTGGTGTCATAATATACAGTGACAACTAGTAACTAGTAGAGTGGATAGGAGAGAGCCAGTGGATGTGGCATACTTAGACTTTCAAAAGGCTTTTGACGAGGTCCCACACAGGAGATTAGTGTGCAAACTTAGAGCACACAGTATTGGGGGTATGGTATTGATGTGGATAGAGAATTGGTTGGCAGACAGGAAGCAAAGATTGGGAGTAAACGGGACCTTTTCAGAATGGCAGGCAGTGACTAGTGGGGTACCGCAAGGCTCAGTGCTGGGACCCCAGTTGTTTACAATATATATTGATGATTTAGACGAGGGAATTAAATGCAGCATCTCCAAGTTTGCAGATGACACGAAGCTGGGCGGCGGTGTTAGCTGTGAGGAGGATGTTAAGAGGATGCAGGGTGACTTGGATAGGTTAGGTGAGTGGACAGATTCATGGCAGATGTAATTTAATGTGGATAAATGTGAGGTTATCCATTTTGGCTGCAAGAACAGGAAAACAGATTATTATCTGAATGGTGGCTGATTAGGAAAAGGGGAGATGCAACGAGACCTGGGTGTCATTGTACACCAGTCATTGAAGGTGGGCATGCAGGTACAGCAGGCAGTGAAAAAGGCAAATGGTATGTTGGCATTCATAGCAAAAGGATTTGGGTACAGGAGCAGGGAGGTTCTACTGCAGTTGTACAAGGCCTTGGTGAGACTGCACCTAGAATATTGTGTGCAGTTTTGGTCCCCTAATCTGAGGAAAGACATTCTTGCCAAAGAGGGGGTACAGAGAAGGTTCACCAGATTGATTCCTGGGATGGCAGGACTTTCATACGAAGAAAGACTGGATTGACTAGGCTTATACTCACTGGAATTTAGAAGATTGAGGGGGGATCTTAGTGAAACGTATAAAATTCTAAATGGATTGGACAGGCTAGATGCAGGAAGATTGTTTCTGATGTTGGGGAAGTCCAGAACGAGGGTCACAGTTTAAGGATAAAGGGGAAGCCTTTTAGGACCGAGATGAGGAAAAGCTTCTTCACACAGAGAGTGGTGAATCTGTGGAATTCTCTGCCACAGGAAACAGTTGAGGCCAGTTCATTGGCTATATTTAAGAGGAAGTTAGATATGGCCCTTGTGGCTAAAGGGATCGGGGGTATGGAGAGAAAGCAGGTACAGGGTTCTGAGTTGGATGATCAGCCATGATCATACTGAATGGCGGTGCAGGCTCGAAGGGCTGAATGGCTTACTCCTGCACCTATTTTCTATGTTTCTATGACAAGTTCAACAATAAAGAGCCTTTGATCAGGTAGATAATTTTCATTGCAGAGAAAGCGAAGTTCACAGTAAGGAGGGGAGTGTCTGTCATGCTTGACTTAGAGAATATAAGTTCACCATTCTAAGTACATTAAGTTATAGAGTCATAGAAAAATACAACACAGAAACAGGCCTTTTGGCCCATCTAATCTGTGCAAAACCATTTAAACTACCTACTCCATTGACCTGCAACAGGACCATAGCCCTCCATACCCCTACCTTTCCAAACCTCTCATAAATGTTGAAATTGAGCTTGTTTGCACCACTTGAGCTGGCAGCTCGTTCCACACTCTCACCACCCTCCGAGTGAAGAAGTTCCCCCTCGTGTTCCCCTTAAACTTTTCACCCTTAACCCATGACCTCTGGTTGTAGTCCCACCCAACCTCAGTGGAAAAAGGCCTGCTAGCATTCACTCTTTCTATACCCCTCATAATTTTGTATAGTTCTATCGAAGCTCCTCTCAATCTTCTACATTCCAAGGAATAAAGTCCGCACTTATTCAATCTTTCCTTATAACTCAGGTCCTCCAGACCCAGCAGCTTCCTTGTAAATTTTCTCTGTACTCTTTCCTAAAGGTAGGCGACCAATATTATTATCAAGCTATGCTATCGTATGCTACCTCGAGATTCGTTTTCTTGCAGGCATTTACAGAACAAAGAGAAATACAATAGAATTTGCGAACAACATTCTGCAAATAATGGGCAAAAGGAGACAAACTGCACAAATTGCAAAATAATACTGAAAACATGAATTGTTAGGAGTCCTCGAAGGTGAATCTCTAGGTTGTAGAATGAGTTTGAGGTTGTGGTGAGTGAAGTTAGTGGGAGCCTGAAGGGTAATAACTGTTCCTGAATCTGGTGGGATGGGACCCATGGCTTCTGCAGCTCCTGCCCAATGGTAGTAGTGAACAGAGGACACTGCTCTCTTAACTTTCTGTCAGGAGGAGTCGGGCGTTGGCACGTGGCCAAGTGTTTAAGTGTTCATCTAGTGATCTGAAGGTCGTTAGTTCGAGCCTTGGCTGAGGCTGCGTGTGTGTCCTTGAGCAAGGCACTTAACCACACATTGCTCTGCGACGACACCGGTGCCAAGCTGTGTGGGTCCTAATGACCTTCCCTTGGACAACATTGGTGGCGTGGAGAGGGGAGACTTGCAGCTTGGGCAACTGCCAGTCTTACCATTTGTAAGAAAAACCTTGCCCAGGCTTGTGCCCTGGAAACTTTCCAAGGCGCAAATCCATGGTCTCTCGAGACTAACGGAGGCCATCACACACTCTGAATCAGGTACAGAGTCCAAATTTCATGAATTGCTCTACTAGGTCTGGCAAATTTCTATGATGTATGGTGAAGAGTTTTCTGATTGGTTGCAATACCAACAAGAGAAATTCTGCAGATGCTGAAAATGAAAGCAACACACGAAATGCTGGAGGAACTCAGGTCAAGCAGCATCTATGGAAAAGAGCAACCAGTTGACATTTCAGGTCCTGATATAACCATATAACAATTACAGCATGGAAACAGACCATCTTGGCCCTTCTAGACTGTGCCGAATGCTTACTCTCACCTAGTCCCACTGACCTGCACTCAGCCCATAACCCTCCATTCCTTCCCTGTCCATATACCTATCCAATTTTACTTTAAATGACAATACCGAACCTGCCTCTACCACTTCTATAGGAAGCTCATTCCACACAGCTACCACTCTCTGAGTAAAGAAATTCCCCTTCGTGTTACCCCTAAACTTTTGCCCCTTAACTCTCAACTCATGTCCTCTTGTTTGAATCTCCCCTACTCTCAATGGAAAAAGCTATCCCCCTCATAATTTTAAATACCTCTATCAAGTCCCCCCTCAACCTTCTACGCTCCAAAGAATAAAGACCTAACTTGTTCAACCTTTCCCTGTAACTTAGGTGCTGAAACCCAGGTAACATTCTAGTAAATCTCCTCAGTACTCTCTCTATTTTGTTGACATCTTTCCTATGATTCGGTGACCAGAACTGTACACAATACTCCAAATTCGGCCTTACCAATGCCTTGTACAATTTTAACAATACATCCCAACTCCTATACTGTTCTGATTTATAAAGGCCAGCATACCAAAAGCTTTCTTCACCACCCTATCCACATGAGATTCCACCTTCAGGGAACTATGCACCATTATTCATAGATGAAGGATGAAGGATCTTGGCCCGAAATGGCGACTGTTTACCTTTTTCCACAGATGCTGCCCAACCTGCTGAGTTCTTCCAGCATTTTGTTGGTCGCATGGCTGCCTGTTCGGAGGTTCCCATGCACAGGATTGCATGAGGATGAACGTCTACCTCTCCTTCCCCGGGTCTCAGCAATGAAGATCAATATCTGTTTCTCGTATTCACTCACTGTATTACTGGAAGACAGTTGATTATTTAAGAAAGAACTTAAGTAGTACAAGGTAGTATATCTACCGACTCAAAGGCTGTAAGGGGACAGTTTTCCTAAAAGCTTCCACAAAGAGCAATCTGTCACATACTACAATCCATTATGTAACCAAAGGTGTTTCACGGCTGTTGTCAAGATGAACTTGGTCTAAGACCATAAGACATAGAAGCAGAATGACTCCATACACCCATCAAGTATGCTCTACCAATCCTTAGTGGCTGATTTATTACCCATTTTAACTCCATTCTCCTGCCTTCCCCCATAACCTTTAACACCCTCACTAATTAATAACCTATCAACTTCCACTTTAAATATACCCAATAACCTGGCCTCCAAAGCTGTCTGTGGCAACATATTCCACAGATTCACTCCCACTGGCTAAAGAAATCGGTCCTCATCCCCATTCTAAAGGGAGGGCCTTCTGTTCTGAGGCCCTGTGACTCCGCCAGTCGAGGAAACATCCTCTCCACGTCCACTCTGTCTAAGCCTTCCAATATTCGGCACGTTTCCGTGAGATTCCCACCCCCCCCATTCTTCTAAACTCCAGTGAGTTTTAAAAAAAAGGGGTTGGTTTAGGCAGCATCTTAAAAGAGAAAGATGGAGAGAGGCCTAAGGAAGGAATTCTGGATTCCAGTCTGTTACGCTTGTAACTTCAAAATATTAAACTAACACAAGGGAAGACACGGGAGTTCGAAATGCAGGTATAATTTCGGGTTCATTATAAGTGAGGCGCACAATGGTAAACTGAAAACGTATGCAATTAACATATCTTTACATATAATCCGTAATGAATTAAGCTTAATTAAATAAGATACATATAGGAGATTACTCAAATGCTATTGAAATATTACATACACAGTTCCTGACAGATGAAGGCACAGACATCGGTGGTTAGAGAGTTTTAGAACTGGGAGATGTTTTAGAGGCCAGAACTGGAGGAGATCCCTCTCTGACGGTCGACATGAATGATGGTGAGACGGATAGCCTCCATACAAATAACGGAAAGATTAGCCAGTTGGAAACAGCAATAGAGGTTTGTAGTTCAATAGCCAGCCCATTAGATGTGGCAATGGCTCTGACATGGTTTCTTACTGCTCTGCCAGATTAAAGCTCCTAGCAAAATTATTGCACAGAATAGAAGCAGTTCTGTATCAGTAATTAGCAAAGTGGAGAGTGGCCAGCACATATTTATTTATTCATTCATTCATTCTCCCTCTCCCTCTCTCTCTCTCTCTCTCTCTCTCTCTCTCTCTCTCTCTCTCTCTCTCTCTCTCTCCCCCACACACCTCTCACCCATCTTGTACTAAAAAAAAATCATCTTCATTTCTCAAGCATACGTTGAACGGTGAAATTCATCATTTGTCAGCGTGAGGATGTGCTGGAGGCAGCCTGCGAGCTTCAGGCGCCAGAACTTACACAGCCTCACCCACACATCCTTGGAATGTGGTAGGAAAGCTGGGCACCAGGGGGAACCCCACACGGTCACGGAGAAAAAAAACCCAGAATCTCCTGCTGTTTGCGGGAATGGAACCGCGGTTTCAAAGCCAGCACAGCAAAGTTTTCCGCTGGAGGCTGCCATGCCACTCTCTGCGCGACGCTGCTCGAGACCCCGAGAGGGCACGGGATCGAAATGAGTTGCAGGAACTTGTGATCAGGGTCACGTGAAGCCATGGGAGCAGGAGGTGCAAATCACAAGTCCTGGTTATGCAACCGCTGACGCCAGAATCAGAATCAGGTTTATTATCACCGGCATGTGTTGTGAAATTTGTTAACTTAGCAGCAGCAGTTCAATGCAATACATAATCTAGCAGAGAGAGAGAAAAAAATAATATAATAATAAATAAATCAATTACAGTATACATATATTAAATAGATTAAAAATTGTGTAAAAACAAATAATATACATTAAAAAACCTGTGGTCACAGGTTCAATGTCCATTCAGAAATCGGATGGCAGAGGGGAAGAAGCTGTTCCTGAATCATTGAGTGTGTGCCTTCAGGTTCCTCTACCTCCTACCCAATGGTAACAGTGAGAAAACGGCATGCCCTGGGTGCTGGAGGTCCTTAATAATGGATGCTGCCTTTCTGAGACACCACTTCCTAAAGATGTCCAGGGTACTTTGTAGTCTAGTATCCAAGATGGAGCTGACTAGATTTACAACCCTCTGCAGCTTTTTTTGGTCCTGTGCAGTAGCCCCTCCATACCAGAAAGTGATGCAGCCTGTCAGAATGCTCCCCACGGTACATCTGTAGAAGTTTTTTGAGTGTTATTTACTGACATGCCAAATCTCTTCAAACTCCTAATGAAGTATAGCCGCTGTCTTGCCACCTTTATAACTACATCGATATGTTGGGACCAGGTAAGATCCTCAGAGATCTTGACACCCAGGAACTTGAAACTGCTCACTCTCTCCACTTCTGATCCCTCTATGAGGATTGGTGTGTGTTCCTTCATCTTACCCTTCCTGAAATCCACAATCAGCTCTTTCGTCTTACTGACGTTGAGTGCCAGGTTGTTGCTGCGACACCACTCCACTAGCTGGTATATCTCACTCCTGTATGCCCTCTCGTCTCCGTCTGAGATTCCACCAACAATGATTGTATCATCAGCAAATTACAGATGGTATTTGAGCTATGTGTATAGAGAGAGAGTAGAGCAGTGGGCTAAGCACACACACCCACTAATGTTGATTGAGGTGCACTAATGTTGATTGTCAGCGAGGAGGAGATGTAATCACCAATCCACACAGATTAGGTTAGGAAATTGGGGATCCAATTGCAGAGGGAGGTACAGAGGCCCAAGTTCTGTAACTTCTCAATCAGGATTGTGGGAATGATGGTATTAAATGCTGAGCTACAGTTGACAAACAGCATCCTGACGTAGGTGTTTTGTGTTGTCCAGGTGGTCTAAAGCCGTGTGAAGAGCCATTGAGATTGCATCTGCCATTGACCTTCTGTGACGATAGGCAAATTGCAATGGGTCCAGATTGTCAATCTGTTAAGAGTATCGATAATGGCCGGGGGTGGGTCACCGTCTTGTAAAGACACTGCCCAGAAGAAGGCAATGGCAAACCACTTCTGTAGAAACATTTGCCAAGGACAATCATGGAAAGGCCGTGATCGCCCATGTCATACAGCTAATAACAATCAGACTCTGGTAAATCCCAGCAGGGGAGGGGGGAGAGAAGTGCTTTTCCAAGGTGGAGGCAGGGGATCAGGGATAAATTGTGAGCTGGGGGGGGTGGGGGATGGAGGATGGAGTGTGGCGAGAGGCTCGTCACAGGCTGAGGCACGAAAAGATTAAATTTGAATCTGAAAACCTGCCATTACTGAGGTTTAAGGAGAAGAAAGTAAGGTGTTTGTGCCTCCTGGCTGTGTGTCTGACAGAAATGTTTCATCAACAATAAAAACAGGGAGGAAGGGATGACAGTTTATAAATGCAATGTGGTGTTTTAGCGCCTGAAGCACATCGGAGGTTAATCTGACATCGGCCTGATTCTGCAAACAGTGGGACTCCCCTGCCAATCAATTCGAATCCATCCACCGCAATTTCCTTTCCTTACAAAGCGTGCGTGTGCGGGTCCAGTTACTCGCTAATTAGCGGCGTGTCCCGGGCTATCTCACAGGGGGATCGCTCCACCCCCTTCCTGCCCCCGGGGGGGACGGGCTCGTTTTGTTCTGGGTGGGGCAGCGCAAGAGGCTTGACTAATTAAGACGTTGCGAATGCGACGGGCAACCATTCTCCCCCCCCCCCACCGCCCCCGGGGCGCCTGCGGTTACCTGTGGCAAAACGCACGTCGCTTTTCATGAGCAATTGTCTGCCTTCCCCTGCCTCTCCATCTCCCTCCCTCCCCCACACACCTCTCCACCTTCCTCCCCTCCCCCTTCATCCGCCCTCTCTCGCAGCCAGATCCCCTGCCACCAACTATTGATGGCTGTGTCGTGGCTTCCACACACAGTTACCCCAGGGAGCCCTGCCGGAGAATATGAGATCTCATTTCCAAGGATTTAGGCTTCCTTGCAAGTTTGGGGCACCGGCAGAAATAATGAATAAGTAGCACAACCGTGGATGAAAAATTAGAAGAAAGCAAGACCGTATCCCACTTAATAAAAAGGGATCTTTCTCTTCTAGACAGCGTTTAGACAATCTTCCATCACTTTTTATTCCTGGTAAAAGGACAGGGGAATCCCCAGCTCAATTCCAGCATTCCCAGGTCGTATTCATCCCTGGCAACACACGCAAAATGCTGGAGGAACTCAGCAGGTCAGGCAGCATCTGCGGGGGTGAATAAACGGTGGACGTTCCTGCCAAGACCCTTCTACAGGACTGAGAAGGAAACGGGGAGGGTGCCAGAATATAAAGGTGAGGGGAGGGGAAGGAGGATAGCTGGAAGGTGAGAGGTGAAGCCAGGTGGGTGGGAAAGGTCAAGGGCTGGAGAGGAAGGAATCTGATTGGAGAGGAGAGTGGACCAGAGGAGGAACTCACCCATGGGGGAAGTGATAGGCAGGTGAAAAGAGGTAAAAGGTCAGAGTGGGGAATGGGGGGGGCGATTTTTTTTAACAGGAAGGAGAAATCAATATTCATGCCATGAGGTTGGAGGCTACCCAGACAGAATGTAAATCGTTACTTCTCCACCCTGAGGGTGGCCTCATCTTGGCACAAGAGGCCACGGACCGACATGTCGGGATGGGAACTAAAACGCTTGGCTTCCGGGAAGTTCTGCTTCTGGCTGATGGAGCACAGACGCTCGACGAAGCGCCCCCCCCCCCAATTTGCGACGGGTCTCATCAATGTAGAGGAGGCCGCATTGGGAGCACAGGCCACAATAGACGACTCCAGCAAGCAGATTCGCAAGCGAGGTGCTGCCTCAGCTGGAAGGACTGATTGGGGCCCTGAATGGAGGTGAGGGAGGAGGTAAATGGGCAGGTGTTGCACTTAGGCCATCCCTGATGCCTCGTCCCAACCGGGAACATCACCAGCCACCCCTGACCTCCACAGCTACTGTTCTCCCCATATTTCAGGCTTTTCTTTCCCTTCAGATTCCAGCTTAAGCGGCCTCCATCATCTTCAATTTCTATCCCTTGATCTGGTTAGAAAATATGGGAAGCACAGCAGGTCGGAGAAGATCTGGGGAAAGAGGTCAAAGTTAAATTTTCAGGTCGAAAGTTTCTTGCTCAGACAACCCGACACATTAACTCTGTAGATTGAGTTACTGTAGGGTTCGTTAAGGTTTTTACAGCCAGGGTCTGGTAAGGCCAGAGTTGGTGGTAGAGGCTGATAGACTTAAGACTTATTTGGGATTTAAGAAGTTCAAAGGTCAAAGTAAATTTATAATCAAAGTACATATATGTCACCATACATAACCCTGAGATTCATTTTCTTGCGGATATAATCAATAAATCCAATAATCAATGAAAGACCGGACCAACAGGGTGGACAACCAGTGTGCAAAAGACAACAAACAGTGCAAATACAAACAAAATAGTAATAATAAACAAACATGCAATAAATATTGAGAACATGAGATGAGGAATCCTTGAAAGTGAGCCCATAGGTTGTGGGAATATTTCAATGATGGGGCAAGTGAAGTAATCTCCTTCAAACCAAGAGCTTGATGGTTGAGGGGTAGTAACTGTTCCTGAACCTGGTGGTGTGAGTCCTGAGGCTCCTGAACCTTCTTCCTGATGACAGTGGTGAGAAGAGAGCATGGCCTAGATGGTGGGGGTCCCTGATGATGGATGCTGCTTTCCTGCAACAATGTTTCATACAGTTGTGCTCATTGGTGGGAGGGCTTTACCCATGATGGGCTGGGCCATATCCACTACTTTTTGTAGGATTTTCCATTCAAGAGCATACCAGGCTGTGATACAACCAGTCAACATACTCCGCACCACACATCTATAGAAGTTAATCAAAATTATAGATGTCACGGAGAAACTTCACAAACTCTTAAGGAAGTAGAGGCACTGCTGTACTTCCTTGGTAGCGGCACCTACATGCTGGACCCAGTTGCTGACCCTCTTCACCTCTGATCTTCTGATGAGGACTGGCTCATGGACCTCTGGTTTGAGGTCAGTAATCTCCTTGGTCTCGCTGACGCTAAGCAAGAGGTTGCTGTTGTGCCACCACTCCCTCCGATATGCTGATTCATTGCCACCTTTGATTCGGCCTACAACGGTAGTGTTGTCAGCAAACTTAAATATGGCATTGCAGCTGTGCTTAGCCTCACAGTCATAAGTGTAAAGCGGAGGGGGCTGAGCACACAGCCTTGTGGAGCACCTGTGCTGATGGAGTTTGTGGAGGAGATGTTGTTGCCAATCTGTCTGCGGCCCGCAAGTGAGGAAATCGATGATCCAGTTGGACAAGGCGGTATCGAGGCCAAGGACTTGAAGCTTATTGATTAGTTTTGAGGGGATGATGGTACTGAATGCAGAGCTGAGGTCAATCATGAACATCCTGACATGTGCATCTTTGCTGTCCAGATGTTCCAGGGTTGAGTGAAGAGCCAACGAAATGTCATCTGTTGTGCCAGTAGGCAAATTGGAGCAGATCCAAGTTGTTCCTCAGGCAGGAGTTGATATGCTTCATCTCCAACCTTTGAAAACACTTCATCACAGTGGATGTAAGTGCTACTGAATGATATTCATTGAGGCAGATCACCACACTCTTCTTAGGCACCAGTGCAATTGAAGCCAGCTTGAAGCAGGTGGGTAACTCAGACTGCCAAAGTGAGAGGTTAAAGATATCAGTGAACACTCCAGCCAGTTGATCAGCACAGGTCTTCAATACTCGTCCAGCTACCCCATCTGGACCTGACGCTTTGCGTGGGTTAACCCTCCTGAAGGATGCACTCACATTGGCCTCAAAGAGCAAAAATCACTGGATCATTGGGGGCTGTGGGAGTCTGTGATGATTCCTCCATGTTTGAACGGCTAAGGTTTGTTTTCTTCAAACAAGCCTGATTGAAATCCCTGTCTGTGATATGAAATGTGTTGGCGTAGACTGTTTCTTGTTTGGTGACAGCATCATGCAGTATCTCAAGTGCTTAAAAGACTCTTAGGTAGGGACATGGATGAACGGAAAATAAAGGTTTATAGGCTGTGTAGGAGGGAAGGGTTAGATTGATCATGGAACCACCATTTTTCCAATCCAGGCATTAGCCTGGTAAATTTCTTCTGCACCCTCTCTAAACCTTCCACATACTTCATATAATGAAGTGACCAGAACTAAACTGAATACTTGAAACGTGATCTAATCAGAGTTTTATAGAACTGCAATATTATGTCACGGCTCTTGAACTCAGTCCCCCAACTAATGAAGCCTAAACCTTCTTAACCTCATCAACTTGCACAGCAACTTTGAGGGATTTATGGATGGGTACCCAAGATCCCTCTGCTCCTCCACATTGTACTTAATCCTGTATGTTGCTTTCAAGTTCTGCGATGGTATTGGGGTTACTATCCGTGAAGTTCTGAACTCAAACAAAAGCCTTCAGCCCTATCTGATATAAACAGCTAGCAGTACCCTCACTAAAGGGAAGTAATGTTGTATCCACCTAATCTTCAAAGGCTACTGTCAATCACATCCCTGTTTATCCTCACAGCAAATTTAGCTGTTAATGGCCGCTATGTGAGCAGAGAGTTCCCCCTCCCTACCAAGGAGGAGATACTTCCAGCTAACAAAATAGTTTAAAGTGGTTTAAGGAGTTTAAACTCAGTTAATTTATTTTTAGTGATACACATTTAAGTTTTAATAAAATTCTTAAAACATTTAAAACTTACAGATACTTTCTATCTTATAAAAGATTTTCAGTTTACAAATGAATCTTATCAGTGAAAAAGCCATACCAATGACTTGCAGACGAACAAGTCGCCCATCGTAAAAACCAAAGGCAGAGGAATGGATTCTGGTCACCCCCTCTTTCTGTCATTCTTCTTGCTGTTTCTTGCTCATTCCTAACAAGCCTGACTGATCTCTTACAACTATACATTTTTTTTTCACTTGGGTGACTTCACACAGTTGGTCTAAAAGCTTCTGACAACAGAGTTCCCAAACAGCCAAAGTTATTGCTGTGACAGCTGACTCTCTGGGTACGCAAATCTTCCGGCTGTTGATAGATCAGCTATTTGATGTGCTGAGTGATAGTATCAACCTGGTGTACAAACTTCCTCAAACTAAATAACTTAGCCAGTGTTGACTGGTTTGATACAGGCCAATTAACACAACCCCACTGCATCTTTTGAGCAGTCAGCTCCTTGCTGTGGGCCAATAGACAGTGCTGTTGGTTTGTAAAGCTATCTTTTAAACTTAAGAATAATTATTCCTTGCCATTTCCCTTAAGAACTGAAGACTGATTCCCGTTAACAGCAAGAAGCTGAACAAAGAATATTGTTTGGAAGTTAAACTCACTGATAAACTTACTCTTTGATCTCTAGAAGTATCAGCTGCTGTGTTAGGAAGCCGAGCTTGGCAAATGTGCCCCCATCCCCCCAGCCCAGTCCTGGACAGTGAATGTCCGTCACAGTTTGATTGTCCGAAGTGTATCACTTCACACTTTTCCAGGTTGAACTCCATTTTCCACTTCTCATGCCAGCTCAGCTTTCCATCAATGTCCCATGGCTACCCCCGGCCACCTCCTACACCGTCCACAGTGGCAGCAAACTTTGTGTCATCTAATTACTGGAGAATCGAGTCTATTGCTAAGGATCACTCACTGACGGAGATGTGAAAGTTTCAGAGAGAACATAGGAAGTGACTGAACGTAGCAATCCCAATTACGAATGACTTTAGTTATCCGGACAGACCTCGCAGGGAATCCAAATCAGAATCAGGTTTAATATCACTAGCATATGTCATGAAATTTACTGTTATGCAGCCGCAGTACATTGCAATGTACAAACCATAAGAACTAAATTACAGCAAGAAGTATATATATATTTAAAAAGTTAAATTAAATAAGTAGTGCCAAAAAAGTAATGAGGTAGTGTTCATGGGTCAATGTCCATCAGAAATTGGATTGCAGAGGGGAAGAAGCTGTTCCTGAATCACTGAGTGTGTGCCTTCAGGCTTCTGTACCTCCTTCCTGACGATAACAATGAGAAGAGGGCACGTCCTGGGTGAAAGTCTGCAGATGCTGTAAATCCAAAGCAACACACACACAAGATGCTGTAGGAACTAGCAGGCCAGTGAATGAACAGTCGACATTTCTGGCCGAGACCCTTCATCAGGACTGAGGAGGAAGGGGGAAGAGGCCAAAATAAAAGGGTGGGGCAGAGGGAAAGGAGGATAGGTGGAAGGAGATTGGTGAAGCCAGGTGAGTGGGGAAGGTCAAGGGCTGGAGAATAAAGAATCTGGTAGGAGAGGCACTTGGACGATAGAATAATGGAGGGCTCTGTGGGAGGAAAGGGTTAGAAATTTATCTTGGAGCAGATTAACAAATTGGCACAACCTCATGGGCTGAAGGGGCTGTACTGTGCTGTACTGTTCTATGTTCCATAGTTAGTCCCTTCTCCACTGTTTAGCTACAGATTATAATGCAAGCAAGTACAAATGCTGGAATCTGTTGTAACAAGGAATCTGCTGGAAGAACACAACAAATCAGGCAGCATCTGTGGGGAAAGAAAGGAACTGTCGATGTTTTGGGTCGAAATTGTGTGAATATGGATGCTGGCACATGGAAAATTTCTTTCCTCCTGCAGCTGCTGCTCGACCTGCTGAGTTCATCCAACAGATTGTTGGCTGCAGATTAATTCTCCCACAGTGATTCAGGATGAGTCTCATCACTCCCCGGGGATTCGCGCTAAGACAATCTGATGAAGGGTCTCAGCCCAAAACGTCAACTATTTATTCCCCTTATGGATGCTGCTTGACTTGCTGAGTTCTTCTGGCATTTGTCCATTTTAATGCTAACATACCCTCTCTGAAGTCTGAATTTACAATAGATACAGTATTGTGCAAAAAGTCTGCGGCACACATATAGCTAGGTACTAAAGTAATTTTACGCACAGCACTGTATAGCTTCCCCCCCCCAAAATAAAAATTCATGACCTATGTGAGTGATGATAAACCTGATTCTGATCTGGGTCTCTGTTGTGGACTGAGAGTGGGAAGGGGGCAGGGAGAGGGGAATCATGGTTGGGAAAAAGGGGAAGGGAGCGGGAAGCACCAGAGAAATCAATAAACCAATAGTCTGGAATCAAGTGATCTTGCCTGGTGTCTCAGGGCTGGGTGTGTCTGCACCTGTGCCGCTCCCCACCCCTGGCACTCCTTCTCTGCCATCTGTCCCACACCCCTCCCGCGGCGCTCCACCCTCACCATTCCCAACATCTTTTGCTACTTCCCGATTTACAAACTCGCTCTCCGCTCCAAGTGGATAAATACAGATCTGTGCAAAAGTCCCGAGAGTGGTAGGCATCATGGATGCAGTGGGCCGACAGGCCTGTTTCTGTACTGTGTAACTCCACACAAATTTAAAACAGAAGTAGAGGTTTCCGGGAAAGCCCGCCAGGTCCCCAGGGGAAACGTCAGGTGTTTAGTCTGGGTCTGGGGCTTTTTGTGTGCGAAGGTCTATTCCGATTGGATTTCTATGTAAAACAGGATATTAGAGTATTTTGCTTTTCCTCTGTTCGCGATGGCGATGCCTGCAGACAGATATTAAATCAACAATTCAGCACTTAGTGCTGTTCCCGACTGTTGCATCGACCTCAGCCTCTCCAGCCTAGACCGATCAATAGCCGGTATGAATGAGGCCGGGCTTCATTTCTCTTGGATCTGCAGTGAAACGTCTGCGAGGGGCAGAGGTTACAGGGTGAGTCCTTCAGCACCAGGCGCGTGAGCTAGGATCAGTGACTGATGAGGATTTGGTTCATAAGCCCTGGGGAATGTGTGGGGGTGGGGGGTGGGCAGCTTCAGTCAACGGGACCTGGCTGCAGATGGACTGGGAAAATCTCTCCCAGAAACAGCAAACCCGTCAGGTTTGTAGGTACGAGGCTGGTGGGATTTTGATAGGCTTGCAGGATTTCAGGCAAAAAGAAATGAAAATAACTTAACCCTTCAGTGATGAACATTTTCAAGAATCATCGTTATTCCACTATCTACAGTACTGTGCAAAAGTCTTCGGCACATGTGTATAGCGAGGGTGCCTAGGATTTTGCACTGTTTTGTATTTGTCAATCTGGAGCGGACAGCGAGTTTGTAAATCTGGTGGGAGCAAAGGATGTTGGGAATGGCAAGAGAGGAACGCTGCAGGAGGGGTGTGGGACAGGTGGCAGAGTAGGAGTGCCGGGGGTGGGGGGGGTGTTGGTGTGGGTGCAGACACAACCAGACATCAGGCAAGGTCATTTGATTCCAAATAAACGGTTTATTGATCATTACAGAATGTCTCTCTAGTGCTTCCCACTCCCTCCCCTCTCCCTTCCCCTTTCCCCAACCATGATTCCCCTCTCCCTGCCCCCTTCCCACTCTCAGTCCGCAATAGAGACCCAGATCAGAATCAGGTTTATCATCACTCACATATGGGGCAGCAGTACAGTGCAATACATAAAATTCCTACAATACTGTGCAAGAGTAGCACAGTATCACCCTAGCAATATATAAGACTTTTCAACAGTACTGTACATTTACATGTTTTAGAATTTTACTGTGGTGTGTTGGCATGATATGCAACAAAATACAACATTCAACAATTATAAGATTCAGGGATTATATAAGAAATAAAGTTAGAGGTTAAAGTATTGATATGGAATTAAAGTACATAAATACCAGCATGTATCTACAACGCCAATGGCATTATGAACAGTTTAAAGTGTTTACAGCACAATGCTGTTGTGGGGTAATAGCTAGAGGGGGTCGGGGAGGTCTGACTAGAATGGTTAATCAGATTAACAGTCTGGAAGGAAAAAGCTTTTAAGATGGTGTGAAGTTTTTGATTTAATAGCCGTTTCCTGCCCGCTCCTTTGAGCTGGACTCATACAGTGATGGTAGGCTGCAGCCAGTCACCTGACGGTTTGCTGTAGTTTTCATACACTGTGCGAGGATGCTGCACCGAATCAGACAGACGTGGCTGATGTGAGGATCGCAGTGTGGGATTCGACCAGTACATTCAGGGGAAGGTGGAATCTTACCAGCTACCATGAGAAATAAATCCTCTGTCGAGTCTTCTTGTTAATCGAGCAGATCTGGTTCTCCCTCAACAACCCTGCAAAATTATGATGCCTAAGAACCTGAAAGTTGAAATGGCACTGATTGTAGAGGACCTATTGTAAATGCAGTCTTCAGGGACAATATATTGGTAGCATGGTGGTTAGCACAATGCTGTACAGTACTGATAACCTGAGTGTTTAGTTCTTTACAGTACCAGCAACTCAGGTTCAATTCTCACCGCTACCCTTATGGAGTTTGTACATAATCCCACACTGCCCAGCAACCCCCGATTTAATCCTAACCTAATTACGGGCTAATTTACAATCACCAATTAACCTACCAACAGGTACTTCTTTGGATTGTGGGTGTAAACCAGAACACCCGAAGAAGACCCACGTGGTCACGGGGAGAACGTACAAACTCCTTACAGGCAGCAGCTGTTGCAAAGACGAGGCCGAGGACGAACCCAAGGGCAGGACACAGGCGCGGAGGCAGAGTCGTGAGGCATTAGCACTGTCGTGAACGGGGAGCGGGTATCCAGGAGAGTCTTTACAGGGAGACAAGGTTTATGTGGAGTATGCAGGAAATGATGCGGAGCTTAGAACCGACACTCCTAAGGAATCAGGGAACGAGGTTTACTCACACTAGAGTCGACCAACGAACTGGCAAAGCAGGGCTGTGATACCCGAGTTTTATCCTATGGTCGCTAATGGGAACCAGGTCTGCTGTAATTAGTGGAACTGGGAATGATTGGAAATCAGACGAGGGGATTAAGGCCCAATTAAGGAGGTAATATAGCAAGATGGGGAATTGCCAGATGGGACCATGACAGCAGCGGGAATTGAACCCAGTTCGCTGGTACTGTAAAGAATTGTGCTAACCACTACGCTACCATGCCACACAATGCAGGTGTTCCCAACATTTTTTATGCCATGGACTAATGCCATTATGCAAGGGGCCCGTGGACCCCAGGTTGGGATCCGCTGCTTTAGTGCACTAAGTGATTAAGAACTCCATTAAAGAGCAGGGTTCTGAGGACAGATTTTGAGTGTGTTCGGATCACAGGCCACGGTACCCGTGGCAACCGGTAGTGGACCACTAGCTGGGAGTATGTAAGTACAATGCAGCTGTATTGTGTTAGATTCTGCTCGCTCCCCCGTGAAGTTTACTCCTCTCTCCTCAGTGCTGAGGATGTCAGACTGCTTCAGCTGGTCCAGGCTTCGCTGCGATTTTCCCGGCCGTGGGACGACCTGAGACTGAGGCTATGGGCCTACTCTGGCTGCCCCAAGCCCCTGGCCTATGGACTCAATTTTGTTCTGAATGCTGTTGCTTGCATGATTTGTGCTTTTTTTTCCCCTCTGCACATCTGGTGTTGGTTAGTCATTTTTTTGCTGGGTTCTTTCGGGCTTCTTACTTTGTGGCTGCCTGTAAGCAGACAAATCCCAAGTTTGTATGCATACTTTGATAATACACGTACTTTGACTTTGACGGTTAGATACCAGGACTAGAAACTCACTGGCTGGGACTAGCACCCAAGACATAAGTTCAAACCTTTCTGCCAACTCAAGAATTTTAATTAATTAGTAAATCTAAATCTGAAAGTTACTCATGACAATCAAAACTTAACAAATGCTCTTTAAGGAAGGAAGTCTATTTCAGTCATCTGTTCTGAGCTCCGTGCAGCTCGAACGACGTGACTGTCACTGAACTGGTCTAACAAGCAATCCATTCAGTGGGAAAGGAATGAACTTATGGTGATCATGAGGTTTTGAAAATGAGAGGGAGAAATCTGAAGGAGGCCGTTTTGAAAATGCGGAGGAGAATTACAGATCTGAGGCATTTACGGACTGGGAGCAAATAAACGAATACTGTTGGTGCAACAGACACGAGGACATTCTGGAAATCCAAAGCAACACGCTCAAACTCAGCCAGTCAGGCAGCGTCTACATAAATGAATAAACAGTCGACATTTCGGGCCGGGACCCTTCGTCAGTACTGTTGGTGCGTTGGTGCAGGCTGACCGGTCTCGTTGTGGTCAAATTCAATTCAAGTTTAATTGCCAATCAACCGTACTTGAATACAGCCAAACGAGACGGCGTTACTCCGGAGTCAAGGTGCAAAACACAGCACCAAAAGTCACACACCGCACAAACCACACATAAGATAGCAATCTCGTGATAAAAGAGTAAAAACATCCTGTGCTATCAATGCACAGTCGACCACGATAGAGGCCGTCTACCACTGAGTGAGCATTTGGGAGGGGGGGGGGAGAGGACTAACTACAGCCTGGATACCATGCTATACGTATACCCTTGCGAAGGTTGGCTGATGTGCCAAACCCAGCAATCTGTGAAGGTTGGTCCAGTACCAACTTGATTCTCCCAGTTCACCTGCATGTTGAAATCCCCCATAACTACTGAAACATTACCTTTGCCACATGCCAATGTTAACTCCCTATTCAACTTGCACCCAATATCCATGCTACTGTTTGGTGGCCTATAGACAACACCCATTAGGGTCCTTTTGCCCTTACTATTCCTCAATTCTATCCACACAGACTCCACTTCTCCAGATCCTGTGTCCCCCCCTTGCAAAGGACTGAATCTCATTCCTCACCAACAGGGCCACCCCACCTCCTCTGCCTATTAAGTGAAAGCCCATTAAATTAAGCCCATTACTTCATTTATGATACTAAGCTGGGTGGCAGTGTGACATGTGATGAGGATGTTAGGAGAATTCAGGATGACTTGGATAGGCTGGGTGAGTGGACAGATACTTGGCAGATGATGTTTAATGTGAATAAGTGTGAGGTTATCCACTTTCGGAGTAAGAACAGGAAGGCAGATTATTATCGGAACGGTGTAAAGTTAGGTAAGGGAGAAATACAAAGAGATCTAGGAGTCCTTGTTCATCAGTCACTGAAGGTGAATGAGCAAGTGCAGCAGGCAGTGAAGAAGGCTAATGGAATGTTGGCCTTTATTACAAAGGGAATTGAGTACAAGAGCAAGGAAATCCGCTTGCATTTGTACAGGGCCCTGGTGAGACCACATCTGGAGTATTGTGTACAGTTTTGGTCTCCAGGGTTAAGGAAGGACATCCTGGCTGTAGAGGAAGTGCAGCGTAGATTCATAAGGTTAATTCCTGGGATGTCAGGACTGTCTTACGCAAAGAGGTTAGAGAGACTGGGCTTGTACACGCTGGAATTAAGGAGATTGAGAGGGGATCTGATTGCAACATATAAGATTATTAAGGGATTGGACAAGATAGAGGCAGGAAATATGTTCCAGATGCTGGGAGAGTCCAGTACCAAAGGGCATGGTTTGAGAATAATAGGTAGGTCATTTAGGACGGAGTTAAGGAAAAACTTCTTCTCCCAGAGAGTTGTGGGGGTCTGGAATGCACTGCCTCGGAAGACAGTGGAGACCAATTCTCTGGATGCTTTCAAGAAGGAGCTAGATAGGTACCTTGTGGATAGGGGAATCAAGGGATATGGGGACAAGGCAGGAAACGGGTATTGATAGTAGATGATCAGCCATGATCTCAAAATGGTGGTGCAGGCTCGAAGGGCCAAATTGTCTACTTCTGCACCTACTGTCTATTATCTACTGCCCTCAGTAGAGAGCACTGACCCCCGCCCCCACCCCATCACCAGGCAACTTTGAGGCTTGGGGCCCAGTCATCACACATATAAGACAACAAGCCCATATAGAGTATCAGTAAAAATACAACCATACAAAATATACAAACCTAGAGGTTATCAAAATGTGGATAAGGATTTGAGCAGCGAAGGGTTAAGAGAGGACATCAGATGAGCTCAGATCTCCTGAGTATTAAGGCAGGCAGGGAATAAAGAAACATTGATCATGTGAAGTCAGATGGGATAAGTTAAATGTGGCATCATCATTGGCACAAGATATTGCAGGTTATTTATAGAGATACAGGGCAGAATAGGCCTTTCTGGCACTTCAAGTCATGCCACCCAGCAGTCCCTGATTTTAATCCTAGCCTAATCACGGGACAGTTTACAATGACCAACTAACCTACCGACCGGTACGCCTTTGGACTGTGGGAGGAAACCGGAGCACCCGGAGGAAACCCATGCAGTCACGGGGAGAACATACAAACTCCTTACAGACAGTGGCAGGAATTAAACATGGGTCGCCTGCACTGTAATGCTAACCATTGAAGGGCCAGTTCTGTGCTGTATTGTTCTGTGTTCTGAGAGATGCAGGACTGTTGTGAGTTTAGACAGCTGGGCGCCAAGGTTTGTCGCCAAGACGTCAGCCAATGTTGGATTGGAGAAACCGGGCTTATTGTCATTGCACAAAAAAAATCTGATGGATGTACAAGATCATGGTAAGTTTACTGAAGGTAATCCAGGGAAACTGTGAGGTTCAAAGGAGCAGAGTGCAAAGATTTAACGTTTGGAGAAAAAGGTGGAAGCTGGGGGTAGGACAATGATTTGGGAATCACTGGAATTGGCCTGGTAGAGGAAACAGGAAGGAAACTGGAATTTTCAGGGCTTCAGAGAAAGAGCAGTGTTGGTATTGTACTAGGCCGTGGTGCAGGTTCAATGGGCTGAGTGGCCTTTTCTGTGGTGGAACAGTTCTGTGATTCTAAGCATCATTGCAATAAGCTCCAGACCAGTGTATAAAAACATAAACACAAGAAAACCTGCAGATGCTGGCAATCCAAAGCAACACACACAAACGCTGGAGGAACTCAGCAGGCCAGGCAGCTTCCATGGAAATGAATAAACAGTCAATATTTCAGAGCAAAACGTCGACTGTTTATTCATTCCCATAGATGCTGCACACCCTGCTGATTTCCTCCAGCATCTTGAGTGTGTGTGTGTGCGTGTGTGTGTCACTTGGTGTAAAAACACGTTCCTTTCAGCTGGAGATCACTTCCTGAAGCCGAGGCAGATGGTGGCTTTCAAAGTCAGGCAGAAGATTGAAATGTTTTCAGGATTAGTGCAGTGCATACGTAAACTGACGCTGCACAAACTGTTTGCTCACTCATATAGCACGAAAGGCCTAGATGGAGTGGACATGCAGAGGATGTTTCCAGTAGTGGGGGAGTCTAGGAACAGAGGGCACAACCTCAGAATGGAGGGGCAGAGGTGAAGAGGAATTTCTTGAACCAGAGGATGGTGGATCTGTGGAATCCGTTGCCACACGCAGCTACGGAGGCCATGTCATTGGATATATTTAAAGAGGAAGTTGATAGGTTCTTAATTAGTAAGGGCATCAAAAGTTACAGGGAGAAGGCGGGGTTGAGAAGGAGGATAAGTCAGCCGTGATAGAATGGTGGAGTGGACCAGATGGGCCAAGTGGACTAATTCTGCTCCTGTACCTAATGGTCTTAAGGTCTAAATTATTTCCCACAAATCTCTCCACACGTCACACTGAAACCTTGTTGACCAGGGGTTGGTTCTCCTAGTAAACCCAGAGTTAGCCTGACCACTTGTGCACAGTATGTCTCCCTCGGCCTGCAAAACCCATCCACTCCCTCAGGCCAGTTCCTCCCTTGGCTTGATTCCTGCCTCTGCCCACCCCCTCAGCACAGTTCACCCCTCGGCCTATGGTTCAAAGTTCTAAGTAAATTTATTATCAATGTACGTGTATGTTACCATAAGGTAGTTTTGAGATTTATTTTCTTAGGGTCTTTTACAGGAAAAAAAGAACCATAGAACACTACAGCACAGTACAAGCCATTCAGCCCTCCATGTTGTGCTGACCCATATAATCATTAAAAAAAGTACTAAATCCACACTACCTCATAACCCTCTATTTTTCTTTAATACAATAAATACAATACAGAAATACAATAGAATTTTATGAAAATCTATACATAAATGGGCAAAGACTGACAGACAAGCAATGTGCTAAAGAAGAAAAACTGTGTAAATAAAAGGAATGTTTTTTAAAGAGTTCCTGAAAAATGATTCTGTAGGTGATAGAAAAAAACACAAAATTCTGGCAGAACTCAGCAGGCCAGACAGCATCTATGGGAGGAGGTAATAACGACGTTTTGGGCCGAAACCCTTCATCAGAAGTGAAGTAACATGGGATGGTCGAGGGGGGATAAGAAGTGGGGGGGAGGGATAAAGTAGAGAGCTGGGAAGTGATAGGCTGGAGGGAAATGGGCTAGGGGGAAGGTGGAGAATTTTGGGAAATAAAAGAGAACGAAAGGTAGGGCTGGGGGGAGATTATAGTGAGGGGAAAAAGAGAGAGAAAGAGAACCAGACTAAAATTATAGATAGGGATGGGGTAAGGGGGGGCAGGGGTATCAATGGAGGTCAGTGAGTTGGATGTTCATGCCGGCAGGAAGGAGGCTACCTAGGTGGGAGATAAGGTATTGCTCCATCGACCTACGTGATAGGTGATAGAATCAGTTCAGAATTGAGGTGAGTGAAATTATCCGTGCCTGTCCAGGAGTCGGATGGTTGTGTGGTAATAAGTGTTCCTCAACCTGGTGGAGGTTATACTTATTGTTAAAGACTCTGCAGTTCCTGTTATGATGTATTGCTGGTTTCTGGTTACTCTCTTTTTTATCGCTCTTTTGTGCAATTTTGATCAGGGTGGCTCTGCGGCCTGCAGTCATCACACAACACAAACTGAACTGAATTAAATTGAACATTGCAAAACTGTTTCAATGACTGTGGTTTAATGTCTTATATTCTCTGTTTTCTGCTCGTTTTTCGTTGTTTCTGTGATTCATTCTTTTTTTGCGCAGTGGGTGTTTGTTGTTTTTCTTTGAACGGGTTCCACGGTGTTTCTTTGTTTCGTGGCTGTCTGTGGGAAGACGAATCTCAGTGTTGTGTTCTGCGTACATACTTTGATGATAAATGTTCTTTGAATCTTTGGTGTGGGTCCTAAGGTACCATTCATTACACGTAAACACAGAGCACAGAACATAATAGCGTAGTACAGG
This sequence comes from Hypanus sabinus, assembly GCF_030144855.1. Taxonomy (NCBI): domain Eukaryota; kingdom Metazoa; phylum Chordata; class Chondrichthyes; order Myliobatiformes; family Dasyatidae; genus Hypanus; species Hypanus sabinus. The sequence continues at coordinate 42,712,819 of NC_082731.1, read as the reverse complement.
CCCTTTGGCCCACAATATTGTGCTGACCTTGTAATCTACTCCAAGATCAATTTAAACCACTCCTTCACTGCCATTCATTTTTTTGTTTGGGGCGGCACGGTAGGGGGGTTAGCGCATCGCTTTACGGTACCAGTGACCCGGGTTCAATTCCCACTGCTGCATGTAAGGAGTTTGTCTGTTCTCTCCGGGACAGTGTGGGTTTCTTCCCACAGTCCGAAGACATACTGGCTGGTTGGGGAGTTGGCCATTGCAAATTGTCCACTGATTAGGCTCAGATTAAATTGACGGATGACTGAGGGTCACAGCTTGAAGGGCCAGTAAATAAATAAATTTTTTTTGTTCTATATCCATGTGATAGTTCTGCAAATGACAGTAAACTGGACTTCAGCTGCCCAGACCCCAGTGGAGTGAATGGTCTCTTTCACTCCGGCCTAACAGGTTAGCCTCTTACCTACCACCTGAGTGCCTGGAAAAAGAACGAAAATCAGTGAAGTGGCTGAAGCCAGCAACGGCAGGAGTGAGCTTGGAGCTGAGAATGAGGCCGGTTTGACGTGCTGTTTACTTGGATCAGTGCTGCGTTGAAAGCAGGAGACTTCTCCCCATTGCATTCAGTGAGACCTGCCAGTCAGTCAATCAGCGCGGCGTGACTGGGATGCTCAATGTCTGTTTGTTTAGTTACTTGCTGGGGATATTTAACCAGCGTCGGCTCCTTGAGCTTTCAAGGCACGTAGTCAGCAGGGGGCCCTGGGCGGCCGTTGAGAACTCCAGCGCATATCACAAACACGTCAAAACTGCAGCACGAATTAGGCTCCCAACACGAGGTGAAAGAAGGGTTGTATTTATATCATGCTTTGCACATCCTTCCCGGGACATCCCAGATCACTCTAAAGCCGAGGTACCATGCACGGTGTAGTGGTCAAGTCATCTTGTGGCACAAAGGAGGACCATTCGGCCTAATAAGTGCATGCTAGCCCTTCAGAGAATAATTCTGTTGGTCCCCTTTTCTCAACAAGTTACTCTACCTTCCGTACCTGACTGAGGTACCATTCATGTTGAATGGCCTTGCAGTGCAAATAGAGACCATTCAGCTCACTGAGTTCCTGCTAGCCCCTACAAATTATTCTGTCAATCCCCTCTTTTATACAAGTTACTCTCCCTTTTGGGAATAGAGGCAGATTGAGTAATTCTGCTTTGAAAGAGGGGCAACGTAGACAGCAATGAGCCCAGTGGCCTGTTCTCATGATTAAAAATTCCACTTAGAAATCAAGATGACCCTTCAGGCAATATTTAATGTTTTGGAAGTTGATAGACTTTGGAGGCAAGGCCTTGATTCCTTCTTGGTTACTGGGTGGCCCAGTGAACTTTGACATTGGCTCTGTGCTCTCAGTTCACCATGGCAACAGGGGGCAGAAGGTGACCTGGGCCTGAACAGCCTGACTTTCTCTGCGGAGAAAATGGGAACTGAGGAGCTTAAGACTGGTTGTGTATGATAAACAAAGATTTTAGGGGCACAGGGACACATTTATTGAAAGAGTAGATCACATTTATATTGGATATAGCCAATTAGACTCTCCCTTCCTGAATGACAACCTATCAGCTTCCTCCCATGCCCAGAATCCTCAAGGTAATAACAGATATTCTCCAGCAAGAGTAAATCACAGAGGAATTGATAGCAATTTATTTTTTTATCAGTTCTAAACATGTTAATGGGCATAAAAATATTGACAACAGGGGATCAGGACTGCAGTTTCGATAGGTTGCATGCCTCCCTGTTAGGCAATTATCCAATCGGGAAGCCGGAGCTGGTTGCTTTCTGATTGGCTATGTTGGGTGACCAATGGCAGGAGTGGGAACGGAAGGCAGCTGAGGGTGAGAGTTCGTGTAATGGCATATGGGTGGTCCAGTTATCGATCGTAACTGAATTTTCGAAGACGAACTCTGCCATCTTCATTGGGGTTGAAGTTTGTCATCAAAGCATCGGTTATAATCGATACCTGTACCTGGCTGAAAGCCAAGAAGAGTTACTTCTTCATTACCCCGGGAAAGTACTAGATCCTTTTTTAAAAACATTCTTTCCAGTGATCATCATGAATCTGAATCAGATTTAACGTCGTCGGCATACGTCATGAAATTTGTTAACTTTGCGGCTTGATGGATTTAGAGAAAAAAACTGAATTACAGTAAGTCTATATCTATAGAACTATAGAACATTACAGCACAGAAACAGGCCTTTTGGCCCTTCTTGGCTGTGCTGAACCATTTTTCTGCCTAGTCCCACTGACCTGCACCTGGACCATGTCCTTCCAAACCCCTCTCATCCATGTGCCTGTCCAAGTTTTTCTTGAATGTTAAAAGTGAGCCCGCATTCACCACTTCATCTGGCAGCTCATTCCACACTCCCACCACTCTGTGTGAAGAAGCCTCCCCTAATGTTCCCTTTAAACTTTTACCCCTTCACCCTTAACCCATGTCCTCTGGTTTTTTTCTCCCCGAGCCTCAGTGGAAAAAGTCTGCTTGCATTCACTCTATCCGTACCCATCATAGTTAAATAGTTAAAGTAAATAAGTAGTGCAAAATTGGAAATAAAAGTAGTGAGGTAGTGTTCATGGGTTCAATGTCCATTAGGAATCGGATCATTGTTCCTGAATCATTGAGTGTGTGCCTTCAGGATTCTGTACCTCCTCCCTGATGATAGCAATGAGAACAGGGCATGTCCTGGGTGATAGGGGTCCTTAATGATGGATGCTGCCTTTTGAGGCATCACTCCTTAAAGATCCCCTGAATACTACAGAGGCTAGAGCCCGTGATAGAGGTGACTAAGTTTACAACTCTCCTCAGCTTATTTCAATCCTGTGCAAGTGCTCCTACCCACACCCCATTTCCAGACAGTGATGCAGCCTGCCAGAATGCTCTCCACAGTACATCCGTAGAAGTTTTCTAATGTTTTAGGTGACAAACCAAACCTCCTCAGACTCCTAATGAAATATAGCTGCTGTCTTTCCCTCTTTATATCTAAATTGATACACTGGAATCAAGTTAGAGATATTGACATCCAGGAACCTGAAATTGCTCACTCTCTCCCCTTCTGATCTCTCTATGAAGAATGGTTGGTGTTTCCTTTCTAAGTCCGCAATCTTAGAAACTACTGAAGTTGACTCCGAGGTTGTTGCTGTGACACCACTCAACTAGCTGGTATATCTCACTCCTGTATGCCCTTTCGTCTCCATCTGAGATTCTGCCAACATGGTTGTGTCATCAGCAAATTTATAGAAGGTATTTGAGCTATGCCTAGCCACACAGTCATGGGTGTAGAGAGAGTAGAGCAGTGGGCTAAGCACACACTCCTGAGGTGTGCCTGTGTTAATCGTCAGCGAGGAGATGTTCTGACCAATTCACTCAGATTGTGGTCTGGTTAGGAAGTCACAGATCCAGTTGCAGATGAACGTACAGAGGCCTGGGTTCTGTATCTTTTCTATCAGGACTGCAGGAATGATGGTGTTAAATGCCTAGTCAATACACACTATCCTTATGTAGGTATTTGTATTGTCCAGGTGATCCAAGACTGTGTGGAGAGTCATTGAGGCTGCGTCTGCTGCAGACCTATTGTGGTAATAGGCCAACTGCAGTGTGTCCACAGCACCAGTGTTGTCAGCACCACCACACAGTGTCACCCTTGGCTGGGGAATGGAGATGGGAGCTTTTGACCCAAGGCCGAGAGTTTGGGATGAGCTGTGCTGAAACGTCTACCAGTGATAGGTCATAATAGCGTGGTTTGGTTACACGCTAGTTGGTAATGCCACCTCCAAGGTCAAAAGTTCAACCCTGATCCCAGTGCTGTCTGTTTGTGTGTTCTCGAAGTTACACCCCAACCTGTTTCCTCCCAGATCAAAGATTTACTGATTGGTGGGCTAATTGGATGCTGTATATTACTATTAGTATAATAATAATAATAATAATAATAATAATAATAATAATAATAATAATAATAATAATAATTATTATCATTATTATTATTATTATTATTATTATTATTATTATTATTAGCATCCATTAATCCTGAGAGACCATGGATTTGCACCTTGGGAAGTTTCCAGGGCGCACAGGCCTGGGCAGGGTTGTATGGGAGACCGGCAGTTGCCCAAGCTGCAAGTCTCCCCTCTCCAGGCCACCGATGTTGTCCAAGGGAAGGGCAAGGGCCGATACAGCTTGGCACCGGTGTCGTCGCAGAGCTATGCGTGGTTAAGTGCCTTTCTCAAGGATACAACACGCCGCCTTAGCTGAGGCTCGAACTAACGACCTTCAGATCACTAGACTGACGCCTTAACCACTTGGCCACACGGCAACATCTATTAGAGTAGGCTGATGGTAAAAGAATTAACGAGAAGGTTGTAGGCATCTGCAGAAGGAAATGGGTTACAGGTCTACATGGAAACAAGAATCAAAGCATTGGGTACAGGCAATGGGATGTTATGTTGAAATTGTGTAAGACATTAGTGAGGCCTAATTTGGAGTATTATGTGCAGTTTTGGTCTCCTACCTATAGGAAAGATGTAAATAAAGTTGAAAGAGTCCGGAGAAAATTTACAAGGATGTTGCTGGGTCTGGAGGACCAGAGTTATTAGGAAAGATTATAAGGTTAGGACTTTATTCCTTGGAACATAGAAGATTGGGAGAAGATTTGATAGGGGTATGCAAAATTATGAGGGGTGTAGAGCGGGTAAATACAAGCAGGCTTTTTCCACTGAGGTTGGGTGGGACTACAACCAGAGGTCATGGGTTAAGGGTGAAAGGTGAAAAGTTTAAGGAGAACATAAGGGCAAAAGTCTTCACTCAGAGGGCCGTGAAGTGTGGAATGAGTTGCCAATGCAGGTGGTGCATGCGAGCTCGATTTCGACATTTAAGAGAAGTTTGGATAGGTACATGGATGGTAGAGGTCCTGGGGCAGGATGATGGGTGTAGGCAGTTGAAATGGTTTGGCATGGACTAGATGGGCCAAAGGGCCTGTTTCTGTGCTGTACTTTTCCATGACTCTGTGACTATAAATGGAATGGGACTGAGATGATTATTCGTTTGGGAGCTAGTATTGATCTGACGGGACGAAAAGCTCCCTGCATTGCAATAACTAAGTAATTGCATCCAGCTCCTCAATGCTGGTAGTAACACATGGTCAGCTTTGATCAATAGTTTGCAATCTGAATCAGAAAGTGCTGCATTCAAATCCCAGTTCGGGTGCATTGTGCAAAGAGCCATGCTGACGAGGTGCTGCAGAACTGAGAGAGCGCTGCACCGTTACATCTTTTACGTTCTCATTGCAACATTACACCAGAATTGCAACTGTCCTTATCAACCATGCAAAGCATCCCACGGGAAAGGCAAATTCCCTGTTACAACCTGTCAGCTGATGGAAACTCCCCCTCACAAACTTCACAAGTCACTGCCAAGACGCTGGGATGCAGAATAAAAAATTGCTGCTATAAAATTCAAGTGAGAATAAGTAAGCAATTTATCTTCTTTTAGCTCTTGTTTCTCAGCAGGTGCACAGGAAATTGCGATACAGACTACTATTTAACATAGAACATAGAACGTTTAGCACAGTACAGGCCCTTCGGCCCACAATGTTGTGCCAAGCTGTTAACCAACTCTGAGATCAATCTAACCCTTCCCTCCTACATAGCCTCCATTTTCCTATCGTCCGTACTACCAATGACTTTGAACAGGAAACCCTACAAAAGGTAGTGGATTCAGCCCACTACAACAGAGGTAAATCCCTCCCAGCCATTGAGCACATCTACAAGAAACACCATCTTGGAAAAGCAGCATCCATCATCAAAGATCCTCGCCACCCAGGCCGTGCTCTTTTCTCACTGCTGTCATCAGCAGAAGCTACAAGAGCCGCAGGACTCACACCACCAGGTACAGGAACAGTTACTACCCCTCAACACTATACTGTACTCACTTGTTCCCACAACCAATGATCTCACTTTAAGGACTCTTTATTTCATTATCTCATGTTCTCATTATTTATTGATATTTATTTATATTTGCAATTGAACAGTTTGTTGTCTTCTGCAGTCTGGTTGATCTTTCACTGATCCTGGTATCGCTACTCTTCCACAGATTTGCTGATTATGCCCGCAGGAAAATGAATTTCAGGGTTGTCTATGGTGACGTGTGTGTACTTTGATAATGAATTTACTTTGAACTTTGAAGAGTTTCTTAAATGCCCCTAATATATCTGCCTCTAACAGCACCTCTGGCAGTGCATTCCACACACCTATGACTTTAACCCTACCTCTGATAACCCACTGCTATGTTCTTCCAAACACCTTAAAATTATGCCCGCTCATATTAGCCATTTCCCCCTGGAGAAAAGATCTCTGGCTGCCCTCTCTATCTATGCCTCATCATCTTGTACACCTCTACCAAGTCAACTTTCAATCCTCCTTCACTCCAGTAAGAAAAGCCCAAGGTCTCTCGAGCTATCCTCCTACAAAGTGCTCAACAATCCAGGCAGCATCTCTGAAGCTTCCCGATCCAGGCATGTACCAGCCCCAAAACATGGCAGTAAAGGCAGGGGTCTCTCCCTAGTATCCCGGGCCAGTTTCTAGCCCTGCTTCACAGGTTATCTGGACAACTCAGTGATGAATATGGCAGTTTGCAGTCCACAAATTTGCTATTGTTATAAGTCCATAAGACCCTAAGATCTGGAAGCAGAATTAGGCCATTTGGCCCATCGTGTCTACTCCACCATTTTATCATGGCTGATCCATTTTCCCTCTCAGCCCCAATCCCCTACCTTCTCCCTGTATCCCTTCATGCCCTGACCAATCAAGAGTCTATCATCCTGTGTCTTAAACGACTTGGCCCCCACAGCACTTGTGGCAACAAAATCCACAGATGCAGCACTTTCTAGCTAAAGGAAATCCTGCTCATCTCCATTCAGCTGTGCCATCTGGTCAGACTCCCCCACCAAAGGAAGCATCCTCTCCACATCCATTCTATTGAGGCTTTTCGACATTCGATAGGTTTCAGTGAAATCACCCCTCATTCTTCTGAATTCCAGTGAGTAAAAGCCCAGAGCTATCAAACGTTCTTCCTATGACAAACCTTTTAAACCTGGAATCATTTTCATGAACCTCCTTTGAACCCTCTGCAATGTCAGCACATCCATTCTTAGATAAGGGGCCCAGCACTGCTCACAATACCCCAAGTATTGTGAAACTGGCTGCCGTCTGACACTAGTTATACTTGAGCTCTGATAAATGCGGCATCCAATAAGACGCTATATAAATGCAGCTCAAAAATTCACTGCAGATGCTGAAAATCTGAAATAAACGTGATGAGATGTTGGAAACACTCAACGGGTCGGGCAGATGGAGGATTACAAAGATGAAACAGGAATTCATCACAGCTTGGAAACTGAGGGAAAAAAGTTAGGTTAAGTTACAGAGAGGCTGGGGGATTGATGAGTTGGATAAAGGAGAATGTATCTGATTGGGTGGGGCCACAGTTGCCATGAGGATGGCAAGAAAAATTGACATGTTGCAGGGAGTGTTAATGGGGGGGGGGGGGGAGGAGGAGAAAAAGTGAGCCAACATCAAAGACACTGTCACCGAAATGACAGCCATTTCTCTTCCTGCAGATGCTGCCCCACCAGCTGAGTATTTCCAGGACTTATAAAAAAAAGTTTATATAAATGTCATTTTTTAAAAATTAACCGTTTCTCCATTTGGTGCACAGGGTCCAGTCCAGTGAGGTCTGAGAACACCGGTGATTATCTCGGTACTGACGCAGTCTCATTTATGTTGCAGCAATAGGAACTCAGCAACGAAGAAGCCCCACTTCCCTGGCTATCGAACTGTTTGAACAGCACGTGGGTGGACACATCCTACAGGTAAGGAGACACCTCCAGGTGGATCTTCTCCCTTGAGAAATCTGGTTGTATCAAAGTCCTAAGTTTCTCTGATAGGACAAGGCGAGTCACTGTCGGAGGGAAGCAATCATGAAAGGTCCAGCGTCTCACTGACAATTCCTTTCTCGACTCTTCCCTGTGAAGTTCAGCCACGTCAGTTTGGTTGTCAGGCACTGAATGGTACGTTAGTGCAATTTTTAGGAAGCCTGGATCTCGTCAGACTGCAGCGCTGGGTTTCTTGCATCTCCGCACAATTCGTTTGCTTCTCAGTGTGCCAATGACGTGAGCCGCAGCAGCGCAGATCAGAGCTGAAGTTCAGGACGTGGCCCCCTTAAGGGGCAGGCACCCCTCACAAGCAGCGGCGCTGCAGGGGGTACTGAGTGGTGTGAGGGGAATGGGAGGGAAGGAGCGTGCTCTATGATGATCTGAGGGGGCAAATAGAGGCTCCCCCCATCGCTAAAGTCAAGCACTTCTCACTGGTGATGGTGTGGGGGAAAGCCCTAAGAGAGAAAGTGAATTGAATTGAATTGATTTTATTTCTTGCATCTTTCAAATACATGAGGAGTATAAATCTTTATGTTACGTCACCGTCTAAATGTGCAATTATGGTAATTTATAATAAATATTATGTACAACAGGACAGTGAATATAACATTGAAATACAGTTGTGTCAGTATGAATTAATCAGACCGATGGCCTGGTGGAAGAAGCTGTCCCGGAGCCTGTTGGTCCTGGCTTTTATGCTGCGGTGCCGTTTCCTGGATGGCAGCAGCTGGAACAGTTTGTGGTTGGGGTGACTCGGGTCCCCAATGATCCTTCAGGCCCTTTTTACACACCTGTCTTTGTAAATGTCCTGAATAGTGGGAAGTTCACGTCTACAGATGCGCTGGGCTGTCCGCACCACTCCGCAGAGTCCTGCGATTGAGGGAACCCGTTTGCCAGAAAATCCTTGTGGCCTGCTTTGGCATTGGTTTATTGGTGTCACCTAGAATACAGCACCGTACAGGCCCTTCGGCCCACAATGTGGTGCTGACCTTTTAACCTACTCCAAGATCAGTCTCACTTTTCCCTCCTACATAGCCCAATATTTTTCCATCATCCATGTGCCTATCTAAGGGTTTCTTATGTCTGCCCCTGCAATACTTTCCAAGCAGCCACCACTCTTTGAGTCACAAAGGTTACTCAGACATCCCATAAAACATAGAACAGTATAGCACAAGAACAGGCCCTCAATGTTGTGCCAAGCCCAACAGATTAGTAATCAAATGGCCAACATAACTAATCTCTTCAGCCTGCACAGAGTGCAAATCCTTCCATTTCCTACATATTTTTGTTTCTATCTAAATGTCTTTTTAAAGTCTTTGAAGTATCTGACTCTACCGCCACCCCAGGCACTGTGTTCCAAGCTCTCACCCCTCTGTGTGCAAAAAATTGACCCCTCTCATCTCCTTTCAACTTACCCCCTCTCACCTTAAGTGTGTGCCCTCTGGTATTAGAGATTTCAACCAAAATAATAATACAGTATGCTGTCTGCCGACTCTATCTATGCCTCTCATAATCTTATCAGGTCTCCCCTCAGCCTCCGCTGCTCCAGAGAAAACAACCCAAATTTGCCCCCCCCCCCCCCCCGTTGTAGCATGTGCCGTCTAATCCAGGCAGCTTCCTGGTTAACGTCTTCTTCAAAGCCTCAACGTCCTTGCTGTAATGGGGGCGACCAGAATTTATGCAATCCTAACTAAAGTTTTTTTTAAAGCTGCGACTTAACTTTCTGACTTCTGTGCTCAGTGTCTTGACTAATAAGGGCAAGCTTATCATATGATTTCTTATTCACCCCGTCAACCTGTGCAGCCACTTACAGGGAGCTATGAATGCAGACGCCAAGCTCCCTCTGCTCATCGACACTGTTAAGGGCCTTGCCTTTAACAGTGTACTGTCTCTTTACCTTTGACCTACCAAGGTACAACACATCACATTTAGCCAGGTTAAGCTCCATCAGGATCAGAATCAGGTTTATTATCACCGGCAAGTGACGTGAAATTTGTTAACTTAGCAGCAGCTGTTCAATGCAATACATAATCTAGCAGAGAAAAAATAAAATTAAAATAATAATAATAAATAAACAAGTAAATCAATTACATATATTGAATAGATTTTTTTAAATGTCAAAACAGAAATACTGTATATTTTTTTAAAAAGTGAGGTAGTGTCCAAAGATTCAGTGTCCATTTAGGAATCGATGGCAGAGGGGAAGAAGCTGTTCCTGAATCGCTGAGTGTGTGCCTTCAGGCTCCTGTACCTCCTCCCTGATGGTAATAGTGAGAAAAGGGCATGCCCTGGGTGCTGAGGGTCCTTAACAACGGACACTGCCTTTCTGAGACATCGCTCCCTGAAGATGTCCTGGGTACTTTGTAGGCTAGTACCCAAGATAGAGCTGACTAGATTTACAACCCTCTGCAGCTTCTTTCAGTCCTGTGCAGTAGCCCCACCATACCAGAGAGTGATGCAGCCTGTCAGAATGCTCTCCATGGTACATCTATAGAAGTTTTTGAGCCAATTCTCCACCCACGTCCACAACTGATCTATATCCCACTGTGTTCTTTGCCAGTCTGCTATGCTATCCACACCACCACCAATCTTTGTATCTGTTGTGTACTTAATATTTCAATAATATTTAAATAATCTGTTATATATTGTTTGATTAAGCATTCTTGTTCAGTAATTAATTACGTGCTATATGTAATAACACGTTAGTTGCATATGTCATCGTGCTACGATGTGACCCACCCATCTACACTTTCATCCAGATCATTTATATACATCACAACCTGAGGCCCAGTACAGATCCTTGCGGCCACCACTGATCACAGACCTCCAGCTCAAGTAAGCCCCTTTGACCACTGTACTCTGTGTTCTATGGCTAAGCCAGTGCTGAAACCTAATTGCCAATTCACCATGGATCCCATGCATCCCAATCTTCTGGATGAGCCTCTGGTGAGGGCCTTTGTCCTTAGCCTTAACAAAATCCATGTGGACAACATCCACAGCTCTACCTTCATCAATCATCTTCGTCATAAGTTACTCAGGCGTGACCGGCCTTGCGCCAAAGCCATGCTCGCTCTCCCTAGTTAGGTCAGGGTTTGCCCCAACACTTTCCTTCAATCACCTTAAAATGATGCCCCCTCGTATTAGACGTTTCTGCCCCTGGAAAACTGTGCTGTATCTATAAGTCTTATCATCTTGTACACCTCTATCAGCCACCTTCGCTCCAAAGAGAGAAGTACGAGCTCACCTGGGCTACTTTAGCCAGAGAGTTCGTTACCACAGGCGGCTGTGGGGGGCCACAAGGCAGAGGTTGATCGGTTATTGATTAGTCAGGGCATGAAGGGATACAAAGAGAAGGTAGGAGACTGGGGTTGAGAGGAAAGTGGATCAGACATGGTGAGATGGTGGAGCAGATTCAATAAGCCAAATGGCCAGATACTGCTTTATCTCTTATGGCCTTATGGTCTCACTTAACCTATCCTCATAAGACATGCCCTCTTATCCAGGCAGCATCCTGGTAAATCGCCTCTGCACCCTCCTCTCTAAAGCTTCCAAGTGAGAAGTTTTTGTTTTACTAGCCATCCAGTCAGGTCAGGCCATGCTTAGGTGCAGCAAAAAGGAAAATAATGCAGACTGCAGAGTTGCGGTTACAGAGAAAGTTAGTTACTGCCTGATATGAAGCATTGAAGGACCTCCATCTCTGTCTGTCCTTGGCCATCTTCTCCATTGTGTCCCAGGTGTGCTTCAGTGTGCTCATTACTGCCTCTGTGGTGTGGCACCAAGTTGTCTTTAGTCTCCCGCATTTCCTCCATATTTCAGTTCTCCAGTGAAGCACTGCCGTGATGATGGAGTCAGCCTCTCTCCTCATCACGTGCAAAATACTTCTCCATCGTTTCCTCACGGTGTCCTCTTGGTGACACTGAAAGACTAGGATGTGGTTGGAAATCATTCTCGGCTGGAAAATACGGAGGTTTTCCAGAGGCTGTTGGTACTGTTGGCCATGGCGGTTTTGAAATATGGAAGAAAATGTCGAACTCGAACGGGTCAATGACAAAGGGATGGAGACTTACAGTCTCCCCTACCCCCACCCCCCAACTTGTGGAATCTGAACTGATTCTCGCTCAGGGACAATCTAATGAGAGCAATTGATTGTGAACACAAGGAGCTTCAGATAATGACCTGCTAAACCAGAGACCATTTTCAGGTTACGTCCACACTAGACCGGATAATTTTGAGAACGCCGGTTTCGCGTAAAAACGATAGGCGTGTCCACACCAAGCGCATTTGAAAATATCTCTGTCCACATTGAAACAGAGATTTCGGCGAATCTCCTCCTCCTGCGCATGCATAGGGCACACCTACCGAAAACAAGCGACATGTTTGGTGTCGAATCTCGCTGTGAAAGACGGTGCGTGTTTGTGTAGTTACAGACTAGAAAAACTTAAACGACGGACAGCTGTTAGCTCTCGCTCAGGAGGACTTAAAAGTAAAAAAAAACAAATACTGGAGTGTACGGAGGCAACCGACACGGAGTTCATGGACGGTATGACCCAGCTGATGACGAACATTGAAAAACTGACTAACTCTGTTGCATTAATAAAGCACCTTGTTAAGTGTATAAAACATGTCTGCATCAGTGTTATCTTGTATTTCCATACAATGTTACATTAGGCTGTTACACATCTATTGTCAGAGAAGTACTTGCATAAATAGGGAAAATAGGACAAAGTGAGAATACATATTTATTCAGTAAGTTATGGGTCAAAGTATTTGGTGAGTACATTTCTAACTCTTCTGGTTTCAGTCTCGTTGCCGTCTTTTCTGAAATTGTTAGGTTGCATTCAAGAAAACAATGAAATGGCGCGCTGCCGTCTGATAGCAGTTTCAGATTTCTCAGGTTACCCTGTCCACACTGATCTGCCCAAAAGGGATTTTCAAAATTACACACCCTGGAAAGCGTTTCTGAAAAGCTCCGGTTTCGGGGGACAAAAACGCTGTTTTAGTGTGGACGGAGGGTAAAAAACAAAGAGAAAAAGCTTTGGTTATGGATTTATCTTGTGTCGTGTGGATGTAGCCTCAGACTTGTTTGTAAGGTGCTAAGACCTACTGAAGAAGCAGTCTGTAATCTCATTATACTTAGTGTCTAGGTTGCCTCGTTTGACTGGTTTGGACCAATGGGAGTTGAAAGGAGCAAATTCACAAGGCTGGGGGTTGGGGAGGGGGCAGAAACCAGAGAATAATGTGTGTTGTAGCCCTGAATCAGAGCCGATAAAAAGGTAACACACACACACACAAAATGCTGGAGGAACTCAGCAGGCCAGGCAGCAGCTATGGAAATCAGTGCAGTCGCCGTTTCAGGCTGAAATCTTTCAGCAGGGCTGGAAAGAAAAAAGATGAGGAGTTTCAAGCCCAAGGCATCGACTGTACTCTTTTCCACAGACGCTGCCTGGCCTGCTGAGTTCCTCTGGCATTTTGTGTGTGTTGCTTTCAGCATTTCCAGCATTCCAGATGATTTCCAGCACCTGCAGATTTTCTCTTGTTTGCCATTTAAAAGGTGTTAAAGGTGAACCAGGTGAAGCGTATCCAATGACATTGAAACATTACATTTGAATTGATAAGGAGTGGGTATAAAAGTGGACACTTTGATTGCACAGTCAGCGATAACTCTTTCGAGAGAATCACCATCGCAAGGAAGAACCCCCATGCCAGGGCCTGGGAAGCAATAGGATCAGTCCAACGGAGATCCACTATTTCGGTGTCATAAATTGGAAAAGTGTTCTGAGTGAGTAGTAGTATTCATGATTTAAGTTGTTGGCCCGGGATCAACAGGGTTACGTTGTTGTTTATGCAGAGACAATAAAGTGAAAGCTTCAATTAATTTCCAGTTGCACAGTGAGTTTCCTGGTTCCGTTGATGAGCGTGGAATGAATACAGCTTGGCCAGGCCATTGCAGAGAGTGGAAGGTGGACTAATACATTGCAAGGGCCACAACAAGATAGGTTGGGAGGTGAGGTGTTGGTCTTTGGCACATGAAAGGTCCATTCGAGAACCCGATAACAAGCTTCATCTGAGTCTGGTGCTGCACGATTTCAAGTCTGTTTCTTCTGCACGTTGGGAGAATGGTCACCCACGGTAGTCGCAACCAGTCCATCACAGGTAAAGCTCTCCCAGCCATGAAACGCCGTCGCAGGAAAGCAGCGTTCATCATCAGGGTTACCCACCATCCAGGACATGCTCTCTTCTCGCTGCTGCCATCAGGGAGGAGGTACAGGCGCCTCAGGACCCGCACCACCAGGTTCAGGAACAGCTATTACCCATCGATCATCACGCTCTTGAACCTAACTCCACTCGATTTCAGTTGCTCCATCATTGAAATGTTTCCACAACCAATGGATTCAATCTGTCCCTGGCCCAGGCAGTCGTCCCCACAAGCTTCAAGATCGCCACCGTCGTGCCAGTGCCGAAGCATTCCACTGCCACGGGCCTGAATGACTTCCGCCCAGTTGCACTCACCCCCATCATTGCCAAGTGCTTTGAGAGGCTGGTTCTGTCACATCTGAAATCCTGTCTGCCCACTACCCTGGAGCCCCATTAATTTGCCTATCGCACCAACAGGTCAACGGAGGACGCCATCTCCACAGCATTTCACTCTGCCCTGATCCACTTGGACAGCCCCAAGCCTTACGTCAGAATGTTGTTCATTGACTTTAGTTCGGCATTCAATACTGTGATCCCCTCCAAGCTGATCGCCAAACTTTGCCAGCTTGGTATCAGCTCATCCTTCTGGAATTGGATCTTGGACTTTCTGACTAACAGACCCCAATCTGTTAAGTTGGACAACCTCTCCTCCTCCATTCTCACCCTGAACACCGGCGTGCCTCAAGGCTGTGGGCTGAGCCCTCTTCTGTACTCCCTTTTCACCTATGACTGCGTTCCTGTACATGGTTCTAACTCCATAATCAAGTTTGCAGATGACACCACAGTGGTTGGCCTGATCAGAGGGGACAATGAGACGGCCTACAGGGATGACGTCCAGCACCTGGCCACGTGGTGTGCCGACAGCTACCTGGCCCTCAACACCCAGAAGACCAAGGAGATCATTGTGGACTTCAGGCATGCTAGGAACCACACTCACATCTGCAACAGCACCTTTATTTCCTGCAGAGCATCAAGAAAGCTCACCTCTGTCCCAGGATACTGACGGACTTTTACCGCTGTACCATTGAGAGCATACTCACCAACTTCACCTCAGTGTGGTATGGCAATTATCCCGTATCGGACCACAAAGCACTCCAGCGTGTGGTGAAAACTGACCGGCGGATTATTGGTGCCCAATTGCATCTACCATAAGTGCTGCCTGGGCAGGGCGGAAAACATTATCAAGGATGCATCTCACCCTAACCATGGACTTTTTACTCTCCTCCCATCTGGTAGGCACTACAGGAGCCTCCGCTCCCACACCGGCAGGCACAGGAAGAGCTTCTTCCCTGAGGCTGTGACCCTACTGAACCTCACATCACAGTATTGCACCCATATTGTACCATCTCAGTACTTTTATATTTGTGTGCTGTAGCACTTACTTTTTATTCGCAGTTAATTTGTCAATAACACTATTCTTTGCATTTCTGGTTAGATGCTAACTGCATTTCATTTGGCTTTGTATCTGTACTCGGCACGTCAATAAAGTTGAATCTCATCTAATTCGCTTTCAAGGACTCTTCACCTCATGTTTTCAGTATTTATTGCTTATTCATTTATTATGATTATTTTTCTTTTTGAATTCACGCAGTTTGTTGTCTTCTGCACTCTGGTTGATCGCCCAAGTTGGGGCTGTCTTTCATTGATTCTGTTGTGATTATTATTCTATAAATTTATTGACCTTGCCCATGAGAAGATGAATCTCAGGGTTGTATATGGTGACATATATGTAGTTTGATAATAAATTTGCTTTGAACTTCTGAACTTAGAAACATCAGGCTCCTGAACCAACCTCAACATTGAACAGATTCCACAACCTATGGACTCTCTTTAATAGACCCCCATCTCATGTTTCTGTTTTCTTTTCATTGGTACTTTTTTTTTTATTTACTTAGTGAGATTCAACCTTTCCAGTCCAGCAACCCCCCCCCCCACAACCCCTATTTAACTCTAGCAATTTACAATGACCAATTAACTTACCAAATGGTACATCTTTGGACTGTGGGAGGAAACCAGAGCACCTGGAGGAAACCGGCACAGCAGCAGTGAGAACATACAAATTCATACACACAGGCAGCGGTGGGAATTGAACCCAGGCCACTGGTACTGTAAACCGTTGTGCTAACCATTACACTATCGTGCCACCCCCTGTGTAACATTTCATTAATTCCATTTTATTTCTCTTTTCTTATAAATGCCTGCCAGAATATGAATCCCAAGGTTGCATGTGATTATGCACTTTGATAATAAACTTGCTTGGATTTTGAAGGGAGAAAGGAGAATTTTTGGGATGGGAAGCGTTCTTGATTACACTGATGGTTTTCCTGAGGCAGCAAGAAGCACAGACAAAGTCAATAATGTGAGATCAACTGGGTTACGTCCTTCCTTACTGCCTGTTACGCCAATGGCGTTTAGAATGTAGAACACAGAAATCTACAGCACATTACAGGCCCTTCGGCCCACAATGTTGTGCTGACCATGTAACCTACTCTAGAAACTGCCTAGAATATCCCTACCGCATAGCCCTCTGTTTTTCTAAGCTCCATGTACCTATCTAAGAGGCTCTTAAAAGACCTCTACCACTGCTACCGGCAGCCCACCACTCTCTCTGTGTGAAAAACCTACCCCAGACATCCCCTCTGCACCTACTCCCAAGCACCTTAAAATTCTGCCCCCCCCCCCACCCACACATCCTCAGACTGCGTTAGTCGTTAAATGCATTTTGCTGCCTGTTTCGGTGTTTCATGTCCATATAGCAAATAAAGTTAAACAGTTCCACAGAAACAACAGCATGGGTTTGATATAGAGCAGGGGTTCCCAGCATGTTTATGCCATTAACCCAGGTTGGGACCCCCTGATATCGAGTAAGGCTCTCTCTCTCTGCCTTGTCGCAGTTTAGGAACAGGAGTGTTAGCACACACTATTCTACCAGGTCAGAAGGTGTAGTGTTGGGACTGCAAAGCAATGGGAAATTCACAGCCAGCTGGTCGGTATCTTCAGAGAGAGAAACAGTCCATTTCAGGCTGAGAATTCTCGCAGGAGAGACGATTAAAAACTGGTTGAACTTGCAAATTTTAAGATGCCTTAAAAGAGAAGGGAGAGAGCGAGAAAGAGAGAGAAAGAGACATGGAGAAAGGAAAAGAAAGGGGATAGATAGAGAGAGACACGGAGAAAGAAAGACAGAAACAGAAAGGGTCAGAAAGAGACTGAGAGAGAGGGGTGGAGAGAGAGAGAGAGAGAGAGAGAGAGAGAAACAGAGACAGGGTCAGAAAGAGATGGTGGGGGTAGAGAGAGGGAGACATCGAGACAGAGAAACAGACGGGATCAGAAACAGAGACAGAGAGAGACATGGAGAGGGAGAAAGAGACGGGGAGAGAGGCAAGAGAGAAAGGAGAGAGACATACAGAGACAGAAAGAAAGTGAGATATGGGGAGAGAAAGAAAGAAAGACAGAAAGAGGAAAGAGAGAAATAGGCAGAAAAAAAGAAAGAAATAGGCAGAGAGAATCACACACAAAAAGAGAGCAAGCGGGGGAAAGAGAAAGAAAGGAAGGAGAGTGAGAAAGAAAGAGAGAAACAGGAGAGATGGAAACAGAGAGAAAAATAGAGAAGGGGTAGAGTAAGATGGGCAGAAATGTCATGGCTGGAAATTCCAGCAGTGAGAGCCCGAAATTTGAAGACACGGCCAACAATGATTGAAATCTCAAGGGCCAACAACTGGAGACAGGGAAGGCTTGTGGGGGCCGGAGGAAGTGGAGCTGGGGTGAGGGAAAGTTTTGAGAACGAGAACTGGTCGGCTCTGCAGGACGAGGAACTGACGCACGAGGCCACACGGTGGTGGGAAGGGTGGTGACGGGCGAATGGCGACAGGGAAATGAACTTTGAAAGGATCGGTTTTGAACGTTGCAGTAAGCCGGTGTGGAGCATCAAAAGGGGAAGGGGTTGGGGGAGGAGGTGGGAGAAAGAGCACAGATTTGCAGGCGGGGTGTGAAGTTCCTGAGATACACTGGAAGTCCATTGAGGCCTGGTCTTTTCAAAGTGAAGCCAGCTCTTGGCAGATTATACCCATTAATCCATTGTCTAACTGATAGCAGAAACTTGCAGGTTGACATTTATATGTGAGCTTCACTGAATGGAGATGGATTAGACTAATTACAGTTGGAGAGTAGTCATTATGATTGTCTTTTTAGGCTGTAGGCTAATTGCATAGAATGGCACGTGGAAATAATTTTTAAACTGTAATTCATCAGCTGCCAAGCATATCGCCTGAGTTATTGCCCAATCCATTGTCAGACTGTAGATATTATAAATGGCTCAATTCTGAAAAAAATTAACCACAATTGTATTTGAGTGGAAAAGTGAGGTACTTCCACATTATAATTTCACTTAAGCTTTTTCATTTAAAAACAAGCACACATTAGCAGTAAATTTAATTAATCCAGATCCTGTGCCATGGAACAAAGATTAAGAGGGCCAGTGTGATATTTCCCCTTTCTACATATCCAGAAAACTCAGACTCCCATTCTCCCATCACCCACTTCCTAACCCCCCACCCCTGCTCACTAACATACATTAACTCCCGGTTAAGCAGCAACTTGATGATAATGCACTCAAACGGGTCCCCCTACATACACATCTATCCAAGCACCGTGGAGGAGTTTCTAATTCCGGGCTCCTGTGTGTCGTCCACCCCCCCCCCATTCTCACCACATTCTACAGAGGTTGTATCGAGATCATCCTGAGCAGCTGCAACATTGCCTGGTTCGGAAATTGCACCGTCTCGGATCACAAGACCCTGCAGCGGATAGTGAGGTCAGCTGAGAAGATCATCGGGGTCTCTCTTCCTGCCATCACGGACATTTACACCACACACTGCATCTGCAAAGCAACCAGCATTATGAAGGACCCCTCGCACCCCTCATACAAACTCTTCTCCCTCCTGCCGTCTGGGAAAAGGCTCTGAAGCATTCAGGCTCTCACAAGCAGACTATGTAACAGTTTCTTCCCCCAAACTATCAGACTCCTCAATACCCAGAGTCTGGACTGACACCAACTTACTGCCCTCTACTGTGCCTATTGTCTTGTTTATTATTTATTGTAATGCCTGCACTGTTTTGTGCACTTTATGCAATCCTGGGTAGGTCTGTAGTCTAGTGAAGTTTTTTCTGTGTTGATTTTACGTAGTTTAGTGTAGTTTTTGTACTGTTTCATGTAGCACCGTGGTCCTGAAAAACGTTGTCTCGTTTTTACTGTGTACTGTACCAGCAGTTACGGTCGAAATGACAATAAAATGTGACTTGACTTGATTACCCTTTTATACTTTGAGCTCCTGTTTTTATTAAGGTGAAATGCGCTTCCAGCTGTGCTGCCAACCGCGGTATGCCTCTGGAACTCTTGGAGAGAACATACAAGCTCTTTACAGGCAGCGGCAGGAATCGAACCCAGACCGCCTGCACTGTAAACCGTTGTGCTAACCACTACACCGCCAGGCTCTGTCATTTCAGGATCATTTTTAATATGACCGGCATATGTTATGGAACTTGTTGTTGTTGTGCAGCAGTACAACACCATATCTCATAATATAAACTGTAATTTACAGTAAGAAGCTCTGTGTGTGGGGGGAGGGGTTAGCACAATGCTTTACAGAACCAGTGACCCAGGTTCAATTCCCGCCGCTGCATGTGAGGAGTTTGTACGTTCTCCCCGTGACCGTGGGGGTTTCCTCCTGGTGCTCCGGTTTCCTCCCACAGTCCAAAGACGTAGCAGCTGGGAGGTTAGTTGGCCACTGTAAATTGCCCCATGATTATGCTAGGATTAAATCGAGGGATTGCCATTGGCGTGGTTCGAAGGCCCACAAGGGCCTGTTCCACAGTTTATCTCAATAAACAAACAAATAAATAAAACTGTGAATTACATTAATGTGTGAGTGTGTGTGTGTGTGTGTGTGTGTGTGTGTGTGTGTTTGTGTGTGTGTGTGTGTGTGTGTGTGTGTGTGTTTGTGTGTGTGTGTGTGTTTGTGTGTGTGTGTGTTTGTGTGTGTGTGTGTGTTTGTGTGTGTGTGTGTGTGTGTGTGTGTGTGTGTGTGTGCGCGCGCCCTTAACTCGTGGTGGAGTCATCAGGGTGCCGCCATGACAAGCTTTTTGCACCGATCTTTTTGGCGATTGCTCATCGTACGGCGTGTCTTGGGCATCTGAAACCCGGCGGAGCCCATCCCTCTCCAGGTTTTGGAGCCGGCCGGTTTCGAACTCGGGAGCTTTCACTCTAAAGTCCAGTGCTGATGCCACTGCGCTGTATCAATATATATTAAAAGTTAACTTAAATAATTAATGCAAAAAAGTAGTGAGTTAGTGTTCATGGAGTCCATGTCCATTTCGGAATCGGATGTCAGAGGGGATGAATCATTGAGTGTGTGCCTTCAGGCTCCTGTACCTCCACCCTGATGTTAACAATGAGGAGAGGGCGTGTCCTGGGTTGTGGGGGCCCTTCATTTACAACTATTCCTTCAGCTACTCGAGCCCCAAGCACAGGAATTCCCTCACTCAACCTCTCGCCTCTTTCATGCACACTTCAGACCTAGCTCAATGACCGAACTTTTCTCTGTGTTTGTTAACCTGGCCCAGTGACGTATCTGACAATGTCCCCAGGTATTGGCGATATTGGGGAATTGGGGTAACATGGGAATACTATTGTTAGGTCAGCAGGGTCAATACAGGCATGAAACACTGATATACAGAACGGTGCAAAAGTCTTAGGTACGTATATACAGCTAGGGTGCCTAAGACTTTTTCACAGTCCTGTATTTGTCAACGTGGAGCGGAGAGTGAGTTTGTAAATCTGACGGGAGCAAAGGATGTTGGGAATGGTGAGGGCTGTGGGACAGGTGGCAGAGGAGTGCCAGGGCGGAATGTGGCACAGGCGCAGACACATCCAGCCCTGAGACACCAGGCAAGGTCATTTGATTCCAAACAATTGGTTTATTGATCATTACAGAATGTCTCTCCAGTGCTTCCCGCTCCCTCCCCTCTCCCTTCCCCTTTTCCCAATCATGTTCCCCTTCTCCCTGCCCCTTTCCCACTCTCAGTCCGCAATAGAGACCCAGATCAGAATCAGGTTTATCATCACTCACATCTGCCATGAAATGTCCAAAATGCTGGTAATTTTTGGACAAGGATCTCGGGCCGAAACGACTGTACTTCATCCTATAGATGCTGCCTGGCCTGCTGCGTTCCACCAGCATTTTGTGTGTGTTGTTTGAATCTCCAGCATCTGCAGATTTCATCATGCTTGTGTCACGAAATGTGTTTCTTTTGCGGCAGAATACAGTGCAATACATAAAATTTCTACAGTACCGTGCAAAAGTCTTAGGCAAGCTAGTTTTATATACGTGCGCCTAAAACTTTTGCACGGTACTGTAAATATAAAAAACTTTACAGGACTCTATATTTTAAAAATTGACCTTTGCGCAGTTCTGTTGGTAGGCTCATACAATTACTTGTTCCTGGTGCTTCATAGGATTGCTTTTCTCTTTGTATTTTTTTTCTGGGTTTTTTTTTGTGTTCTTTATGCTCGTTGTGTGATTTTTTTTTTGTGCCGCATCAGATCCGGAGTAACAAACATTTCATTCTCCTTTACACTGAAGAATGACAATAATCAATCTTGAATCTTGAAGATCCTGTTTCCTTGCTGCCTCACCCTATGACTCTGAATTCCAAAGCTGCACCCGTCTGTTTCCTGCTGACCTTTTGTAGCCGTTTGTCCAGGCCTCGGCTGCTCCATGAACTGCCTTGTGCTCTATAATATGTTAAAAATGTTGTATCGTGAAGACTAATATTCCCAGAGGTGCTGACTTTTACGTGTGCTGTTCATTGATCAAGATCTTTTGTGATGGCTTTTTGTCAATTGGGATGGTGAACCTATGGCACGCAGCCCAAGATAGCTCATGCAAAACTTTTGTTGGCGCACGGCAAGCAGAGGCTGCACCTTGATTATTTAAACCCCCACCAGTTGTGTATTTAATTTTTTAACAATATTTGAGTCATCTTGTGTGTGTGTGTGTGTGTGTGTGTGTGTGTGTGTGTGTGTATATATATAAAAAATATATTCTTGTTTGATCAATTACCGGTTATGTGTAAAAGTACATTAGTTGCATTCTTTGTCGTGCTACCACATGATTTGAGCTTACAGTAAAAATGAAGTTGCACCCAAATGGGACAAGGGATTCGCGTAGTGAGTGATCCCCGTGGAAACCCGAAAGTTGGGAGGGTGGGGAAAAGGGAAAGATGTCAGAATCAGAATCAGGTTTATTATTTCCGGCATGCGACGCAAAACTTGTTAATTTTTTTTGTCCTGCAGTTAGGCCTCAAAATATTCTAGTCCCCAAATTGTCAAAATAAAACCAAGCGACGAGGCCCTTGAAGTGATTCTCCTTTCTTGGTCCTTGGGAAAAACACAGGCCAGGCCTAATCAACCCTGGCTGTCGCCTGGGCCTTTATCCTTCCTTTCCCTCTCCCTCACTTTCTGCTTTCTGCAGGGAAATGCTCCCTACGTGATCCCCTTATACATTCACCCCTCCTCACTGATCTCCCTCCAGGCACTTCTCCTTTCAAGCGGAACAAGTGCCCTACCTGTCCCTACACCTCCTCCCTCACTACCATTTCTTCCAGGTGAGGCGACATTTCACCTGTGAGTCTGTCAGGGTCATCTACTGTATCCGGCACTCCTGGTGTGGCCTCCTGTGTGATCGGTGAGACCCGACATAGATTGGAAGGCCACTTCGCCGAGCACCTACCAGAAAGAGAAATCTCCCAGCGGTTGCCCGTTTTATTTTCACTTCCCATTCCAACATGTCAGTACATGTCCTCCTCCACTGTCGTGAAGAGGCCACACTCCAGTTGGAGGAGCAACACCTTATATTCCACCTGGCTAGCCTCCAACGCACGAACAGCGATCTCTTGAACTTCCAGTAATGCCCCCCCCCCACCGCCTCCTTCACCACTCCCCATTTCCCTCTCTCACCTATTGAGACCTATGAAACCTTATCTCCCTACCTGTCTCTCACCTCCTTCTGCTGATCCTCCCCCTTCCCTTTCTTCCATGGCTATCAGATCCCCCCTTCTCCATCCCTTTATCGCAAGGCTCGAGCTACCTCCACTTCCACTGCAGCACCTACCCTCATGTGTCCCACACGTGGGGCGAGCCTTCAGGGCCCGGATTGGCCTCACCAGTCACCTCCAGACCCACAGTCACAAACCCTCCGCCTGACAGGGGTCGTGGTCGTCTTCGACTCCAAGGGACAAACAACAACATCTCTTTCACCAGTCGACTTCCCAGCTCTTTACTTCAGCCCCCTCTCCGGGTTTCACCCATCACCTGCCACCTTGTACTTCTTCCTCCCCTCCCCCACCTTCTTACTCCGACTTCTCATCTCCTTCTCCCAATCCTGATAAAGGGTCTTGGCTCGAAACGTCAGTTCCATAGCCTACTGCCTGGCCAGCTGAGTTCCTCCAACACTTCTAGTCTATTCTAAGCAATCCACGGCCGCCTGTGCCACAAAGAGGACACCCTCAGGGTGGAGGAACAACCTTTTATTCCATCTGGGTAGCCTCCAGCCTGATGGCATGAATATAGATTTCTCCTTTCTGTTAAAAAAATTCTCTCTCCCTCCCCTCTTCTTCTATTCCCTACCCTGGCCTCTTACCTCCCCCTAGGTCCCTTCCTCCGTCCCTCTCTCCAATGGTCCACTCTCCTCTCCTATCAGATACCTGCCTCTCCAGCCCTTGACCTTTCCCACCCACCTGGCTTCACCTCTCACCTTCCAGCTATCCTCCTTCCCCTCCGCCCACCTTTTCATTCCAGCATCTTCCCCCTCCCTCTCCAGTCCTGAAGAAGGGTCTCGGCCTGGAACGTTGACTGCATCTTCCTCTCCATCGCTGCTGCCTGACCTGCTGAGTCCCTCCAGCATCCTGTGTGTGTTGCTAAGCAATTTAATATACTTTTCTTTAACATATGCAAGCTTTAAATTATTATGGACAGTCTCTCATACACCTGGGATGCCGGCAGATGATGTTGATTGGTGTCCTTGGCATTGACAACCCTTCCCCTACTGCCCTTTGGGATCGTCAACTGGAGAACCGCTTTTCCCCAGTTTACCTTGGCACCATCTTTAATGCCTTTAAAAATCGGGCAGTCCCTCTCCCAATTTCCTCTTTCCTGCAAAAGCCACAATTCCTGGAAATTCTGGGACTCGGCTGAGCCAATCTCACATTCCTGCCAAAAAACCAGGTGCTTCTGGGGACTGGGTAACTTGCAGAGTTCACTCTGAAGGGGCCGGACTGCGACAGTGGGCCATCCCAGACCATGCTGGTCAGAGACTGGTCACCACCACTGATCCCTGGGACAGGGCTGGAGTTTCCCAAAGAGGAAACAATTAAGCAAAGTGGGCTCCCATCTCACTGAAGAGTTGGCGACGATCTCATTGAAACATCTGACGAGGTTCTGCTTTGGGAGTTAGGTGCTAAGTTAAATAACAGGACCTCCAGGGTTGTGATATCAGGATTGCTGCCCGTGCCATGTGCTAGTGAGGCCAGAAATAGGAAGATTATACGCTTTAACACGTGGCTAAGGAGTTGACGTAGGAGAGAAGGCATAAGATATTTGTGTAATTGGGCTCTCTTCCAGGGAAGGTGGGATTGTACAGAAGGGACAATTTGCACCTGAACTGGAGGGGCTGATATCCCAGCAAAGAGTTTTGCTAATGTTGCATGGAAGGGTTTAAACTAGAGTTGCAGGGGGATGGGAACCAAAGTGCCAGAACAGTTAGTGGAGAGGTTGGTAAGACCTCAGACAAAGTCAGGAATCAAAAGGTTGAGCATGGTGCGACTAGACAATAGACGATAGGTGCAGGAGTAGGCCATTTGGCCCTTCAAGCCATTCAATGTGATCATGGCTGATCATCCACAATCAGTACCCCATTCCTGCCTTCTCCCCATATCCCTTGACTCCGCTATCTTTAAGAGCTCTATCTAACTCTTACTTGAAAGCATCCAGAGAATTGGCCTCCACTGCCTTCTGAGGCAGAGCATTCCATAGATCCACAACTCTCTGGGTGAAAAAGCTTTTCCTGAACTCCATTCTAAATGGCCCACCCTTTGTTCTTAAACTGTGGCCTCTGGTTCTGGACTCCCCCAACATCGGGAACATGTTTCCTGCCTCTAGCGTGTCCAATCCCTTAATAATCTTATATGTTTCAATCAGATCCCCTCTCATCCTTCTAAATTCCAGTGTATACAAGCCCAGTCGCTCCAATCTTTCAACATATGACTGTCCCGCCATCCCAGGAATTAACCTCGTGAACCTACCTCAATAGCAAAAATGTCCTTCCTCGAATTTGGAGACCAGAACTGAACACAGTACTAGACCAGAGTCTTGAGCTGCTTGTATTTTAATGCAAGAAGTAGCGTAGGATGAGCTCAGGGTGTTGATCTACACCTGGAATTATGGCATTTTAGACATTAGTGAGACTTGGTTGTAGGAGGGGCAGGAATGGCAGCTCAATATTCCAGGGCTCCATTGTTTTAGATGTGACACTGTGAGAGGGATTAAAGGAAGAGGGGTAGCATTAATAGTGCTCTATCAGGACAGACAGGAGAACTCATCTAGTGAAATGTTATGGATGCAACTGAGAAATAAGAAATGTATGACCACATTAATGGGGTTATACTACAGACCACCCAACAGTCCTTGGGATTTAGAGAAACAAATTTGTAGAGAGATCACAGACTGCTGCGAGAAACATAGGGTTGTTGTAGTAGGTGATTTTAACTTTGCACATATTGACTGGGATTCCCATACTGTTAAAGGACTAGATGGGATAGAGTTTGTCAAATGTGTTCAGGAAGCTTTCCTTCATAGAAGTCCCAATGGTACGATACTGGATCTGCTATTAGGAAATGAGACAGGGCAGGTGAATGAAGTCCCAATAAGAGATGGTGCGATACTGGACCTGCTATTGGGGAATGAGACAGGGCAGGTGACTGAAGTCCCAATAAGAGATGGTGCGATACTGGACCTGCTATTGGGGAATGAGACAGGGCAGGTGACAGAAGTCCCAGTAAGAGATGGTGCGATACTGGATCTGCTATTGGGGAATGAGACAGGGCAGGTGACAGAAGTCCCAGTAAGAGATGGTGTGATACTGGACCTGCTATTGGGGAATGAGACAGGGCAGGTGACAGAAGTCCCAATAAGAGATGGTGCGATACTGGACCTGCTATTGGGGAATGAGACAGGGCAGGTGACAGAAGTCCCAGTAAGAGATGGTGTGATACTGGACCTGCTATTGGGGAATGAGACAGGGCAGGTGACAGAAGTCCCAATAAGAGATGGTGCGATACTGGACCTGCTATTGGGGAATGAGACAGGGCAGGTGACAGAAGTCCCAGTAAGAGATGGTACGATACTGGATCTGCTGTTGGGGAATGAGACAGGGCAGGTGACAGAGGTCCCAATAAGAGATGGTGCGATACTGGACCTGCTATTGGGAAATGAGACAGGGCAGGTGACAGAAGTCCCAGTAAGAGATGGTGCGATACTGGATCTGCTATTGGGGAATGAGACAGGGCAGGTGACAGAAGTCCCAATAAGAGTTGGTGCGATACTGGATCTGCTATTGGGGAATGAGACAGGGCAGGTGACAGAGGTCCCAATAAGAGATGGTGCGATACTGGACCTGCTATTGGGGAATGAGTCAGGGCAGGTGACAGAGGTCCCAATAAGAGATGGTGCAATACTGGACCTGCTATTGGGGAATGAGACAGGGCAGGTGACAGAAGTTTATGTAGGGGAACACTTTGCACCTGATGATCGCAATGCCATTTGTTTCAAAGTAAATTTGCAAAAAGATAGTTCTGGACCACGGGTTGAGATTGTAAATTGGAGAAAGGCCAATTTGGACAGTGTCAGAAATGATCTGACGAGTGTGGATCGCGACAGGTTGTTTTCTGGCAAAGTGGGAGGCCTTTGGAAACAAAATCCTGAGAGTACAAAGCTGGTATGTGTCGGTCAGAATAAAAGGTAAAGATTGGTTTTCAAGCGATATTGAGGAAAAATGGTGCATAGGCAGGCAGGGACAAGTGAGGTGCTTATGGAGTATATAAGATGCTTAAAGATATCCAGAAGGCTAAAAGAAGCCATGAGGTTGCTCTAGCGGACAAGGTGAAGGAGAATGCTAAGGGATTCTGTGGGTATGTTAAGAGCAAAAGGATTGCAAGGGACAAAATTTGTCTCCTGGAAGATCAGAATGGTAATCCATGAGTGGAGTCAGAACAGATGGGGGAGATATTTAGTGCATTCTTTGCATCTGTGCTTACTCAGGAGATGGACGCAGTGTCTATAGAACTGAGGCAAAGTGGTCTCAACTTTGTGGACTCTGTACAGATCACAGAGGAGGAGATGTTTCCTACCCTGAGGCTACCCAGGGCCTGACAAGGTGTTCACTGAAATCCTGTGGGAGACAAGTGCAGAAATTGCTGGGGCATTAGCAGAAGTATTTAAAACATCCTTGGTGACAGGAGAGGTACCAGAGGACTGGAGGATAGCCAGTGTTGTTCCACTATTTTTAAAAAAGGTCCTAAACATAAACCAGGAAATTATTGACCAGTGAGCCTGACATCAGTTGTGGGAAAGTTATTGGAAGGGACTGGATTGGAGCGTAGAAGGTTGAGGGGGAACTTGATAGAGGTATTTAAAATTATGAGGGGGATAGATAGTGTTGACGTGGATAGGCTTTTTCCATTGAGAGTAGGGGAGATTCAAACAAGAGGACATGAGTTGAGAGTTAGGGGGCAAAAGTTTAGGAGTAACACGAGGGGGAATTTCTTTACTCAGAGAGTGGTAGCTGTGTGGAACGAGCTTCCAGTAGAAGTGGTAGAGGCAGGTTCGGTATTGTCATTTAAAGTAAAATTGGATAGGTATATGGACAGGAAAGAAATGGAGGGTTATGGTCTGAGTGCGGGCCAGTGGGACTAGGTGAGAGTGAGCGTTCGGCATGGACTAGAAGGGCCCATTTGGCCTGTTTCCGTGCTGTAATTGTTATATGGTTATGTAAGTACTTGGATAGACATGGACAGATTAAGGATAGTCAGCATGGCTTCATGCTTGGTAGATCATGTCTAATCAATATTATAGAGCTTTTCGAGGAAGTTACCAGGAAAGTGGTTAAAACCAAGTCAGTGGATGTTGTCTACATGGCGTTTAGCAAGGCCTTTAACAAGGTCCCACATGGTCAAGAAGGTTCATTTGCCCGGCATTAGGGGTGAGGTAGTAAATTGCATTAGACATTGGCTTTGTGGGAGAAGCCAGAGAGTGGCAGTAGATGGTTGCCTCTCTGACTGGAGGACTGTGACTAGTGGTGTGCTGCAGGGATCGGTGCTGGGTCCATTGTTATTTGTCATCTATATCAATGATTTGGATGATAACGTGGTTAGCTGGATCAGCACATTTGCAGATGACAGCAAGATCGGGGGTGTAGTGGACGGTGAGGAAGGCTGTCGTGACTTGCAGAGGGATCTGCACCAGCTGGCAAAATGGCAGTTGGAGTTTAATACAGACAAAGGTTCAAAGGTTTGTGTTATTGTCAAAGAATGCCTGTGCAACACAACTCTGATATTTGTCTTCTCCAGATAGTAATGGAATACAGAAAGACGGTGAATTGCTGAAAGAAAAGACATCAACTTCCATCCCCCCACCCCGGAACAAAAAAGTAACAAAGCTCACAAACTCCAACCCCCCCCCGCCACCCCTTCACTCGTAGAAAAGAACAGCGACAACGGCATCAAAGCGCGCCCACCCCCCTCTCACACACAAAAAAACTAACAGATCACAACACAGAAAAACAGCAACAAGAACACCAGACCTCAAAACCCCAACCCCTCCCTCGCACAAAAGCTAACATATTGCCCACCCGTCAATTGGCCACAAGAAAGAAAACGCTGGAAAAACTGAAGGAAATCTCGATAAAGTACAGTCCGATAATGACATAGAACTCAGGATTTCGGGAGCAACTTTCCGTCAGCATACGAGGAAAGCGGCTGCACAAGCTCACTCCTCCCATGAACAGCAACTGCCACGGCAGGTCCGAGCACCACCACTGTGGCTAGTGGCCGTCATTACCCCTGTGGCCTTCACTGAGAGCGATCGCTGACCTCCTCCCCCCCCCCAGCCGGCATTCACCATTCACCTCAATGCTTCAATCTCCCTCGACGCTTTGAGATGGAGTCGTTCATGACTCCGAGCCTCATAGAACATCACAGCACAGTCGAGTTCCTGTTCTTTCTGGGTCCCCGTCTCTGGTTGCCATGGGGCAGCCCTCCGGACACAGCAGAGCGCTGGATCCATCCTTCGATTAAACTCCAAACTGAACGTCGCAGGCTCCAACACAATCGGACGAAAGGAACAGGCAGAAGACATAGAGAAAGTGAAATAATGAACTAAGATGTAGAAAGAGGTGAGGTTTTGCCTTCGGTAGGACCAGCCAGGGTAGGCCCTACATAGTGAATGGTAGGGCACTGCGGAGTGTGGCAGAACAAAGGAATCTGGGAATACAGGTCCATAATTCATTGAGAGTGGTTTCACAGGAAGGTAAGGTGGTAAAGAAGGCTTTCTGCACATTGGTGTTCATTAATCAAAGTACTGAGTACAGGAGATGGGATGTTGTATACGTAGGCCTCCGTTAGTCTCAATAGACCGTGGATTTGCGCCTTGGAAAGTTTCCAGGGCACAAGCCTGGGCAAGGTTTTTCCTTTAATGGAAGACCGGCAGTTGCCCAAGCGGCAAGTCTCCCCTCTCCATGCCACCGATGTTGTCCAAGGGAAGGGCATTAGGACCCATACAGTGGGATGTTATGTTGAAGTCGTACAAGATATTGGGGAGGCCTCATTTACAGTACTGTAAGCAGTTTTGAGCTCCAAGGCAAACGGATTGGCATTGGAGAGGATCCCAGGGATGAAAGGGTTAATGCATGAGGAGCATCGCATGAGGCGTAGAGAAGATGTTTCCAATAGTGGAAGAATCTGGGAGCAGGGGTTCTCAACTTGGAGTCCACAGACTCTTTGCTTAACGGTGTTGGTCCATGGCAATTAAAAAAGATGATAACCCCCTGGAAGAGGAGGGTGTCATCTCCACCTCCACTCTATCTACACCTTTCAATATTCAATAAGTTTTCCCCACCTCCACGTTCTGCTAAACTCCAGTGAGCACAGGCCCAAAGCTATCAAACACACACACACACACACACACACACACACACAAGATGCTGCAGGAACTCATCAGGCCAGGCAGCATCCGTGGAAAAGAGTAAACAGTTGACATTTCGAGCCGAGACCCTTCATCAGGACTACACGCTAACCCTTTCACTCCTGGGAATCATACTCACTAGGAGTAATTTACTGTGTCTTAATTGACTACTCGACCCACTTGCCCTTGTGGGAGGGAAACAGAATACCCAGAGGAAATCCATGCAGTCATGGGGAGAGCATGCAAACTCCACACAGACAGCATGGAATCAGGTCTCTGGATCTGTCAGGAGGCAGTTGCACAGGCTCTGGGTTTCTACGATAACTCCTGAGGCAAATGTGGGGTCCATTTCTTGACATACCACATTCCACAGGACGGAACTGGGCGGGGAACTCTCCAGGGGACACAAGGGCGTCTTCTGTGCCTTAACTATTTTGATCTGATCAGTGCAACAACAAAAAATTCTAGTGTGCGAAACCTGTGAAACAGGTAGGAAAGGATAATCTTCTTGTAATGATTTGCTATTGAACAAAAATACCATGACTGCTATCCAGAAATGAACAAACATTAGAGCTGTGTATAATTCTCCTAAGGCTTGAAGACACGGCACCCTCTCCAGTTTAAATCAGACAGTAATTATTCTGGCATTTCAGCACATTGAAATATAATTTTAAGAAGTCCTCCCTTGTCAGAACACAACAGCAATAAAGATCTCAGAGCGAGTGTCTTGGAGACAGCCAACAGAGCCTTTGTGTTTCAGCTGCCTAGAGCAGTCACCGCGATTGTCTGTGGCACATGTTGATGTAGACAGTGGTAATGGTTGTTGATCTGTGTTAATAGCTGTTCAGCAACACAGACTTGTTAAGCAACTGGCTTTGCAGCTATTGCTGTGCTGTCTATCTGTCCGTCTGTCTGTCTATTTCTGTCTCTCACTTTCTCTTTCATTTGCTTTCCCTGATCCTCTTTTCCCCTTTCTCCCTCTTTCTCTCTCCCTCTCCCTCATTCTCTCTCTCTCTTTCTCTTTCTCCCTCTCCCCATTCTCTCTGTCTCTATCTCTGTTTTTCTCTCTTTCTCCCTCTCCCTCATTCTCTCTCCCCCTCCATCTCCCTCAACCTCTCTCTCCCCTCCCTCCATCTCTCCCAACCTCTCTCTCCCCTCCCTCCATCTCTCCCAACCTCTCTGTCCCCTCCCTCCATCTCTCAACCTCTCTTCCCCCTCCATCTCTCTCAACCTCTCTCTCTCCCCTCCCTCCATCTCTCTCAACCTCTCTCTCTATCTCAGCCCCTCTCTCTCTCTGGATCTCTCTCTCAACCTTCCCCTCTCTCTGTTGCTCTCCCCCCTTTCTCCCTCCCCGTCTCCCTCTCTCCCTCACTCTGTCCCCCCCACCCACGTCCTCCTCTCGCTCCATCCTCTCTCCCTTCCCTGAACCCACTCCTGCTCCTCTCTCTGTTTCTCTGTTAAGTTGTGACTCTCTACCAGGCTCATTCAGCGAGGGGACGATGAACACTGGTGAGTTTGCTCCTCTCTGTCCCCCTCCATCTCTCTCAACCTCTCTCTCTCTCCCCTTCCATCTCTCTCAACCTCTCTCTCTCTCCCCTTCCATCTCTCTCAACCTCTCTCTCTCTCCCCTTCCATCTCTCTCAACCTCTCTTCCCCCTCCATCTCTCTCAACCTCTCTCTCCCCTCCCTCCATCTCTCTCAACCTCTCTCTCTCCCCCTCCATCTCTCTCAACCTCTCTCTCCCCTCCCTCCATCTCTCTCAACCTCTCTCTCTCCCCTCCCTCCATCTCTCTCAATCTCTTCCCTCCCTCCATCTCTCTCAACCTCTCTCTCTGTCCTCCCTCCATCTCTCTCAACCTCTCTCTCCTCCCTCCATCTCTCTCAACCTCTCTCCCCTCCCTCCATCTCTCTCAACCTCCCCCTCTCTCTCTGTTTCTCTGTTAAGTTGTGACCCTGTACCAGTCTCACCCTGTGAGGGGCAGCGAACACTAGCAGGTTTGTGTCCCAAGTGGCACTCGTAGGACTGAATTCATGACGTTTCCTGCTTGTCCGTTGCTCCACACACACAATACTATTGAGCAGGAGTAGACGTAAGTGTCAGTGTTAACAAGCAGTCCTGACCCAACACTGTCCAGCCCAAAGAGAACATGAACTCACTCCAAGCCAGGACATGCCCTCCACTCATTACTGCCGTCAAGGAGCAGATACAGGAGCCTGAATGTTTTAGAAATAGCTTCTTCCCTTCGCCATCAGATTCATGAACCCATGAACACCACCTCATTATTTTGCTCTCTTTTTGCAAAACATTTAATTATTTATATATATATTTCTTCATAATTCATAGTAAATTCTATGTATTGCACTCTACTGCTGACACAAAACAACAAATTTCACGATGTACGCTCTGTAGAAGTCTTAGGCACATATACAGTATATTGCTAGGGTGCCTGAGACTTTTGCGCAGCACTGTATTTGGCATCATGGAGCGGAGAGGGAGTTTGTAAATCTGGCGGGAGCAAAGGATGTTGGGAATGGCGAGGGTGGAGCGTCACGGGAGGGGTGTGGGACAGGTGGCAGAGGAGTGTCAGGGGTGGGGAGTGGCATGGGTGCAGACACACCCAGCCCTGAGACACCAGGCAAGGTCATTTGATTCCAAACAATTGGTTTATTGATCATTACAGAATGTCTCTCTGGTGCTTCCCTCCTCCTTCCCCTTCTCCCAACCATGATTCCCCTCTCCCTGCCCCCTTCCCACTCTCAGTCCACAATAGAGACCCAGATCAGAATCAGGTTTATCATCACTCACATGTGTCATGAAATTTGTTATTTTTTTAGTGGAATCAGTGCAGTGCAATACATAAAACTACTTCAGTACCGTGTAAAAGTACCGTGTATACACATGTGCCTGCGATTTTTGCTTGGTACTGTATGTCAGTGACAATAAACCTGATTTTGATTCCGACACATCCCAATGGAGTCCCTCCAGACTCAGCTGGTGCACGGTGGCTGGGCAACACCGTCTCCGCACAACTCCAGGGACCCGTGTTTGGTCCCGACCCCCGCTGATATCTGTTCTCCCTGCTTGAGTTTCCCCAGATGCTCCAGTTTCCACCCACGTCGTGCTGGTGGCTCCCTTAAGTTATCCCAAGTGTAGGTATTACGCAAAAAAGATCGAACTTGGTTGATGTTCTTGTTGCTCTTTGAACAATTTGCTTCTTTTTTTGTGCGTGTTGGGGGTGCTTGATGTTTTTCCCTGAGCGGGCTCCACAGTGTTTCTTTGCTTTGTGGCTGTCTGTGAGGAACATGAATCTCGGGGTTGTTTACTGCGTACGTACTTTGATAATAAATGCACTTTGAATCCTTGGAATCTAATGGACACGTTTGATAGAAGTTGGAGGTTGTACAAAGAAACAAGGAAAAAGGGAGGCGGGACCCTTGGATCAGATTAGATTCAGATTTTTGACACAGGATGCAATGAAAGTCCTCGCTTGTGTGATGCTCCCAGAGTAAAGGGTATGCATGATAATTATACAAGCCCTCCATTAGTTGGGATCAACCATGGATGGTGTGTCCCAGCTGTCTACGTGTTACACAAGCCAGGGCAGCTGTTGCCCAACACGTACAAACAAGCTGGAGGAACTCAGCAGTTGCGTTGAAACGAGCAGTCAACGTTGCCCATGTGGCAAGCTCCCCCTCTCCACGCATCCGATCAACCCAAAGGGATGCAGAGACCGAAACAGTTTGGCACCAGTGATGTCAGTCAACGTAGGTCTCCCTTGGGAACTCCATCTCCGGGTATTTCCCTCGGGGTTTACCCCCGAAACCTTCCCCATGAGCGGGTGTAGCCGCAAGGCAACGGAGATGTGAGATCAGAGTTTTCCTTCTCCTAGATGAGCTGCCAACCACGGCTGACAAACCCCGTCTGCCTGAAGCGACTGGTTTTAAGGTGCCAGTAACCCTCCTTTTCACTTTCTCCTGTCTATAGAATGGTTCTGCCATGCTGAGTAATTCAGCCACACTTGAGTCCAGGAGCTGGACTTGGTTGTCAGAGGCTATTTGTGACGCACGCCATTGGGAGCATTTAATAAGCTAAACAGGAGCTAATCCACACTACCTCCCCTGGCTATGACAACCTTAAGGAGCTGTACTAATTATAAAAATAACAACAAGTACAGTGACAAACACAAAATAACTAAATGGTCCAGAGCAACACACAAAATGCTGGAGGAACACAGCAGGTCAGGCAGCATCGATGGAAACGAATGAACAGTCAACGTTTCGGGCCGAGACCTTTCTCCAGCACTGGAAAGGAAGGGGGAAGATGCCAGAATAAAAGAGTGGGGGAGGTGAGGAAGGATAGATAGAAGGTGAAGCCAGGTGGGTGGGAAAGGTCAAGGGCTGGAGAGGAAGGAATCTGATAGTGGAGGAAAGTGGACCATTGGAGAAGGGAAAGGCAGAGGGGACAGGGAGAGGTGAAAAGAAATAAGATGCAAGAGTGGGGAATAGAAGAAGAGGGGAGAGAAAAATATTTTTTACCAGAAGGAGAAATTGATATTCATGCCATCAGGTTAGAGGCTACCCAGATGGAATATGAGGTGTTTCTCTTCCACCTGGGGTGTGGCCTCATTGTGGTACAAGAGGAGGCCATGGACCGACATGTTAGAATGGGAATGGGAATGGGAATGGGAATTGGAATGGGAATTGGAATGGGAATGGGAATTGGAATTGGAATGGGAATGCTACAAAGTACAGTAGTGCAAACTGAGGTGGTCGGATTGAAATGCTGAAGTACCAATAAGGGAAGTGTGGCACGTGGCCAAGTGGTTAAGGCGTTGGACTAACGATCTGAAGGTCGTGAGCTCGAGCCCCAGCCGGGGCAGCGTGTTGTGTCCTTGAGTAAGGCACTTAACTACACATTGCTCCCGTCTACCCAGCTGAAAATGGGTACCGGCAAAATGCTGGGGGTTAACCTTGTGATAGACTGGCAGTCTCGCACTCTCAGTCACTTCACGCCACAGAAACCAGCATAAGCACTGGCCTGATGAGCCTATAAGGCTCCGGACAGACTTTAACTTAACTTTAACTGACAATAAAGGGAAGAGTGTCGAAAGAGGTCTGAATCGCAAGGCTGGAAGGCAATGAGAAAGAGGTGACTGGTTCAGAGGCCTGACGCAGTGGAAGTTATTGGAAGAAGTCAGTGTGTCAAGCAGCATGTGTGGAGGCAGGGGGACTAACAATGCTTAGGGCTGATGTCTTGCATTGGGATATCAGGGTGTCGACATCTCAGGGGTTCCCTCCTGCGTGCAACACATGGAAGGCTTCATGGGGAGATTTGCTCTGACAACAAGTTTCTGCGGATATAGAGCGGGAAGCATCGCCAACTGATTATGGAGGCTCCACCGGGCAGGATCGCAAGAAGTTGAGAGTTTGTAGACTCAACCCTGCCCCGTCAAGCGGTGGCACTTTGACAAAGCGGCATCCATCAGCAAGAGCCCTCGCCAACTAGGACATGCCCTCAACTCATTGCTACCATCAGGAAGGAGGTGCAGAAGCCTGAGGACTCACACTCAGTGACTCAGGAGCAGCTTCCTCCCTTCCATCGTCAGGTTTTCTATTTCTGCTCCAGATCACAGCAGCTGCCATCTCTTTATTGGTTTGCTTGTTTATTTATCGGGATAGGCCCTTCCGATGCTTCGAGCCCTGTCGCCCAGCAACCGCCGATTTAACCCTAGCCTAATATCAGGACGGGTTATAATGACCAAATATCCTACCAACAAGTAATTCTTCGGAGAAAGCCGGCGCATTCCAAACGACGTCGGAATTGAACTCCGAGGACTGACTGACTGCCATAATAGCATCACTACCGTGGCGGCCTCTCGTGGCTCCTTTCTCTGAACCTACCAAAAGATAGAGTTAAGACAAAAGGTAACTTTATTTGTCACGTATGAGTTGGAACTTCGCAGCGTACAGTGAAATAATGCCATTTTGCGTCTGCTACCAACACAGTACGAGCATGCGCTGGTGGCAGCCTGCAAGTATTGCCAACGTGGCATGCCCATTATTTACTAACCCGACCCCATCAGTCCTTGGACTATGGGAGGGAGCTGGAGGAGACCCATAGCCCATGTGGTCACAGGGAGAACATACAGACTGCTGCGGAATCGAACCTGGGTCACTGACTTTGCAATAGCATTACACTAACCACCTATCTACTGTCCCTCGATGACCTTCACCCCCATGCAGTTTTCCGATCTTCTCTTCTATATTGCCCGTCTCAATCACGACTAGAGCGAGCGTCTGCAAAGTGCACCAGGTATCATATACCTGTAAAATCCTCCTGCCAGCCACCTACATCGGGAGTTATTTACAGCACCTCCTCACCATCTCACGGATGAAGGATCGAAGACCAACTTTATTCCCCATGTACATTTACACAGGTTAGAAAATTGCTCTGGTGTGTTAACATGACATGCAACAAAAAGCAACAACATTCAATAATTATACAGAATAAAGAAGTATCACAAAGTTAGAAGTACTGATATGGAGTAGCATGGATAAATACCTAAATATTATTTACAGCATAAACAGCATTATAAAAAGTGGTTTGAAGTGTTTACAGCGCAGTGTAGAGATTGAGGTAATAGATAGAGGGGGGTGGGGTGCTAACAAGAATGGTTGATCAGATTAACTGCCTGGGGGACGAAATGTTTAAGATGGCGTGAAGTTTTTGTTTTAATAGCTCTATAGCAGGATGTTTTCAGAAAAGGTAGTTTGCTGAGTGGGTAGACAATAGACAATAGGTGCAGAAGTAGACCATTCGGCCCCTCGAGTCTGCACCGCCATTCTGAGATCATGGCTGATCATTCACTTTCAATACCCAGTCCCTGCCTTGTCCCCATATCCCTTGATTTCCCTATCCATCAGATATCTATCTAGCTCCTTCTTGAAAGCATCCAGAGAATTGGCCTCCACCGTCTTCCGAGGCAGTGCATTCCACACCTCCACAACTCTCTGGGAGAAGAAGCTCTTCCTCAACTCTGTTTTAAATAACTGACCTCTTATTCTCAATCCATGCCCTCTGGTACTGGACTCTCCCAACATCTGGAACATATTTCCTGCCTCAATCCTATCAAATCCTTTAATTATCTTAAACGTTTCAATCAGATCCCCTCTCAATCTCCTCAATTCCAGCGTGTACAAGCCCAATCTCTCCACGTAAGACAGCCCTGCCATCCCAGGAATCAACCTAGTGAATCTACGCTGCACTTCCTCAATTGCCAGAATGTCCTTCCTTAACCCTGGAGACCAAAACTGTACACAATATTCCAGGTGTGGTCTCACCAGGGCCCGGTACAAATGCAAAAGGACATCCTTGCTCTTGTGGGTAGTGCCCACAATGACTTTTCCTGCCTGCTTCTTTGTCCTGCACACACACAAGTCCTACCGCACAAGTTCAACTGAAGTTTAATTGTCATTCAACCGTACATGAATACCCATGAATTACTCCGGGGCACACACACCATCAGTCACACAGAGTACAAGGCACATATATGATATCAGTAAAATACAGTCACACAAAAAAAAACACAGTTCAAGTCCCAGAGTCCACGACTGTTGCAGCAGTCTTCAATTGAACACGATACAGCTTGTCTTCTGCTGGGCGAACTCTAGGGGGCAGCACTCACAGACTCCAGCTCCGGTGGAGCGCACCGTGAAGATAGACCGCAGCCAGTGACTCTTCATGCTCTCCTGAGAGTACGCTGTAGTTTTCGTGTATTGTGAAAGGATGTTGCACTGAGCCAGTTCAGTTTCAGTTTATTGTCATTTAGAAACCACAAATGCAATGCAGTTAAAAAATGAGACAACGTTCCTCCAGAATGATATCACAAAAGCACACGACAAAACAGACTACACCAGAAAATCCACATAACGTTTGGTTATCCCCAAATCCAGAGTCCGGAGAGGCTGCTGCGTATTAATATCGCGCTACCATCTTAGCGCGTTCCCCGGAAAGGAGTTCCAAACCCACCAGTCAAAACAAAGACTACCCAGACACACCAAGTCAAGGGACCAATTCTACCATCCAACAAACCAAAAACTAAAGCTCCAAGACCTACACAAAACCACATAGTTACATATAGCTAACATATAGTTACAACAGTGCAAATAATACCATAATTGATAAAAAAAAACCATGGGCACAGTAAAAATAGTCCAAAGATGTTAAAAGACTATAAGTTCATGAGAAACCACCACACAGTTTCCACAAGTTCTCAGGGTCCCGCTAAACTCGTCATCCCATGTAGGTGGCAGAAGGGAATACCCCCGCTATGGACTTCCATGGCGCCGGACTCAGCCTCGCAGACGCAGCACACAGTGAAAGCGCCCTGACCGCAGCGGGCTCCGAGTCCATCGAACCTCCAAGCCTCTGACCATCCCCTCCGGCACTGCCTCTCTGAGCACCATCCTCTGCCGAGCGCACTATGGCACCCCTGCCAACGGCCACCAGACAGCCTTGGCTGGCGTGAAGATAACCATCTTTGCGATGCTGGAGGAAACCGGAGCATCTGGTGGGGGAAGAGATCCATACAGCCATGGGAGTAATGTACAAACTCAACATGGTGAGCACCAGAGGACGAGATCAACCTGGGGTCATGTCGCCGTGCAAAAATTGCCATGATGCCCCTCTGTTGAACCTGGGCAGCTGTCCAACAAATTCACTCGATGAACGCCCATTGTCTTGTTTGTAAGTGATAAAAGGCACCGTGCCCTCTTAAAGGGATTGAGGTAGATATAGGTCAAGAAGTCATGAAGGCAGCAGTCTCCTTGAAATGCTGAAAGAGGAGAATATGTGGCTAATCTCCTGATTAGAATTCTGAGTGCAGATCAGCAAATGATTTTGCCAATATGAATCAGGGTCAGGTTTATTATCACTGAATGACCACACTATTCAGTACACCTCGTTAATGCAAATATCTAATCAGTCAATCAGGTGGCAGCAGCTCAATGCGTAAAAGCATGCCAACACGGTCGAGAAGCTCGGTTGTTGTTCAGGGCAAACATCAGGATGGGGGGAGAAATGTGATCTAAGTGACTGATCGTGGAATGTTTGCTGGTGCCAGATGGGGTGGTCTGAGTATCTCAGAAACAGCTGATCTCCTGGGATTTTCATGCACAGCACTCTCTAGAGTTCACAGAGAATGTGGGCAAAATGAAAAAGGTCAGAGGAGAATGGCTAGACTGGCGATAGTAACTCAAATACCGCGCGTTGCAGCAGTGGTGTCGAGAACAGTATCTCTGAGCACACACAACACGTTACCTCACTACGGGAAGGATGTGGAAGCATTGGAAAGGGTACAAGGGAGATTTGCCAGGATGCTGCCTGGTTTAGAGAGTATGCATTATGATCAGAGATTAAGGGAGCTAGGGCTTTACTCTCTGGAGAGGAGGAGGACGAGAGGAGACATGATAGAGGATGATATTAAGAGGAATAGATAGAGTGGACAGCCAGTGCCTCTTCCTCAGGGCACCACTGCTCAGTACAAGAGGACATGGCTTTAAGGTAAGGGGAGGGAAGTTCAAGGGGGATATCAGAGAAAGGTTTTTTTACTCAGAGTGGAATGCACTGCCTGAATCAGTGGTGGAGGCAGATACACTAGTGAAATTTAAGAGACTGCTAGACAGGTATTTGGAGGAAGTTAAGGTGGGGAAGTTATATGGGAGGTAGGGTTTAAGGGTCGGCACAACATTGTGGGCTGAAGGGCCTGTACTGTGCTGTACGATTCTATGTATTACGAACCTTGAAGTGGATGGCCTCCAGCAGCACGAGACACAAAAGTATACAGAACTGTGCAAAAGTCTTGGGCACAAGTATACAGCGAGGGCACCCAAGAGTTTTGCACAGGACTGTATTTGTCAACATGGAGCAGAGAGCAAGTTTGCAAATCTGGTGGGAGCGAAGGATGTTGGGGATGACAAGGGTGGAACACCATGGGAGGGATGCAATATATATCTCTATCCCTCTCTCTCTCAAAGTCCAGTCCATCACAGGAAATGCCCTCCCCACCAAGAAAGCAGCATCCATCATCAAGGACCCCCACCATCCAGGCCATGCCCTCTTCTTGTCGCATTCCGATCGGCCGCATTGATACGAAGACTTTGAATGCACAGGATCTAAAGATCAGGAGTTGTAAGGAGGCCTGGAAAGAGATTCAGTGGGTTGTGGAATCAGATCAGTGTTGGGGAGAGTGAAGTTATCCACACTGGTTCAGGAGCCTGATGTGTGGAATCGGTTCAGTGTTGGGGAGAGTGAAGTTATCCACACTGGTTCAGGAGCCTGATGTGCTGAATCAGTTCAGTGTTGGGGTGAGTGAAGTTATCCACACTGGTTCAGGAGCCTGATGTGCTGAATCAGTTCACTGTTGGGGTGAGTGAAGTTATCCACACTGGTTCAGGAGCCTGATGTGTGGAATCAGTTCAGTGTTGGGGTGAGTGAAGTTATCCACACTGGTTCAGGAGCCTGATGTGTTGAATCAGTTCAGAGTTGAGGTGAGTGAAGTTATCCACACTGGTTCAGGAGCCTGATGTGTTGAATCAGTTCAGTGTTGGGGTGAGTGAAGTTATCCACACTGGTTCAGCAGCCTGATGTGATGAATCAGTTCAGTGTTGGGGTGAGTGAAGTTATCCACACTGGTTCAGGAGCCTGATGTGTTGAATCAGTTCAGAGTTGAGGTGAGTGAAGTAATCCACACTGGTTCAGGAGCCTCGAGATTGCAGGTGATGGCTGTTCCTGAACCTGGTGGTGCGGGTCTTACCTCCTGCCCAATAGCAGCAGTGAGAGGAGAGCATGGCCTGGGTGGTGGGGGTCGTTGATAGCGGTGCTGCTTTCTAGAGGCAGCGCACCTCGCAGATGAGCTCAGTGGTGGGGAGGGCTTTTCCTGTGACTGACCTGACTGTATCCACCACCTTCCTGGGCCTTTTGAAGATGTCCTTTCGGAGGGGAGCAAGCGGGTGAACTCCGAGGAAGATGGTGTCCGAACCGCCGTCCCTTCTAACAAACTCGCATCAGTTCGTACAGGTTCAGACCCCTTCCTTCTCTGAAACCCTTTCTGCTAACAATGGGCCACAGAGTGGGAATCAATGCCTAGCCCCTTCGGTGGAAGAATCTTAATGACCTCTCAGAGATTCCGAGATGCGCTTCTTTCCTTCCAAGCGCC
The DNA here is from genome assembly GCF_030144855.1 of Hypanus sabinus. Lineage (NCBI taxonomy): Eukaryota > Metazoa > Chordata > Chondrichthyes > Myliobatiformes > Dasyatidae > Hypanus > Hypanus sabinus. Next base: position 42,671,163 of record NC_082731.1, on the reverse strand, counting down.
AAACTCCGGCCATTCACATAGGGAAGTCGTTGTCACGCTGGCGGATGGAAAAATGCGCCACAAATGACTAGTGATGGTAAATTTGTCAGTTTTAATTTGGCATGATGACAGATGATGTGGCCTGATTTGTCCTGCTGCCTCTCCGAGCCAACATGACTGCCCTTGACAGCTGTCAATCAAGTGCAGGACCCCAGACACAGGTCAAGCAGATCAATTCTGATGAATAATATGGTGATTTATCCTCAAACTGCAGCAGCCACCTTTGAAACTATTTAACTCTTTCCTGGCAGTGCCTGCGTTCAACAAACCTCCCTGATCTGTTTGTCTTCACAAAATAATTATCTACAGGCACACTTCTGGCTTTTGCTGTGTTAACTGTTTAAATTGGTAAACTGGATTTTGTTATTCCATAAGATATAGGAGCAGATTTAGGCCATTTGGCCCATCGAGTTTTTCTCTGCCATTTCATCATGGCTGATCCATTTCCCCTCTCAGTCCCAGTCTCCCCATTTCTCTTCATGCTCTGACCAATCAATAATCTATCAACCTCTGCCTTAAATACCCCCAGTGACCTGGCCTCTTCATCTGCCTGTGGCAATGAATTCCACAGATTCACCACTCTCTGGTTAAAATAAATTCCTCCTCGTCTCCCTTTGAAATGGTCGTCGCTCTATTCTGAGGCTACGCCCTTTGGTCCTAGACTCCCCCATGAAGATCATAAGACCATAAGGTATAGGAGCAGAATTAGGCCATTCGGCCCATCAGGTCTGCTCCGCCATTTCATCATGGCTGATCCATTCTCCTCTCAGCCCCAGTCTCCTGCCTTCTCTCTGTACCCCTTCATGCCCTGACTAATCAAGAATCGATCAGCCTCTGCCTTAAGTACACCCAATGACTTGGCCTCCACAGTCGCCTGTGGCAATAAGTTGCACAACTTCACCGCTGTCTGGTTATGGAAACTCCTCCTCATCCCTGTTCTAAAAGGACACCCCTCTTTTGAGGCTGTGTCCTCTAGTCTTAGATTCCCACGCCAAAGGAAACATCCTTCTTGCACCCACTCTATCAAGGCCTTTCAATGTTTGATAGGTTTCAATCAGATCACCCCCTATTCTTCTAAGTTCCAGCGAGTACAGGCCCAGAAACACGCCTCATACGATAAACCTTTCAATCCCAGAATCATTTTCATGAACCTCCTTTGAACCCTCTCCAATGCTGGCACTTTCTTTCTTGGATAAGTGGTCTAAATCTGCTCACAGAGGCTCAGCGAAAAACTTTCTTTCTCATGCAGTCTGTACAGATCTCTTCAGCACATCGGTGTAATGGAGAACAACGACAGAATGCAGAATAAAGTGTAAACAGCTACTGAGAGAGTGCAGCACAGGTAAACAATCAGACTCAAGGCCAGAACGAGGGTAACTTCAAGGTCATAGGTCCGTCTCATCATACCAGGTTGAATAGTTTTATGAAGGCAGGGTAGAAGGTGCCTTGAACCTGGTGTTATGTGCTTTCAGGCTTTTGTATCTTCTACCCAAAGGGAAAAGGCTCCTCACTTACATCCATCCAGTCCACCTTCATTCCCTCTTCTCATTACTATCATCAGGGAGGAGGCAGAAGAGCCTAAGGATGCACACTCAACGTTTTAAGAACAGCTTCTCCTCCACACTCAGATTTCTGAACAGTCAAAGTAAAATTTTTTTATCAAAGTACACACACATCACCATATACAACCCTGAGACTCAGCAAATGTACAGAATAGTAACAGGATCAGTAAAAGAACCACCAGAGCATGGAAGACAACAAGCTGTGCAAATATAAATAAATGAGAACATGAGATAACAAGATAAAGAGCCCTTAAAGTGAGATCATTGGTTGTAGGAACATATCAATGGATGGGCAAGTGAGTGTAATTATCTCCTTTTGTTCAGGAGCCTGATGGTTGAGGGGTAGTAACTGTTCCTGAACCCGGTGGCGCAAGTCCTGAGGCTCCTGTGCCTTCTTCCTGATGGCAGCAGCGAGAAAAGAGCACGGCCCGGGTGGTTGGGAATCTCTGATCCTTTTCTATGACAGCATTTCATGTAGATATGCTCAGTGGTTGGGAGGGCTTTACCCGTGATGTACTGGGCCAAATCCACTCAATTTTGTAGGGTTTTATGTTCAAAAGCATTGGTGTTTCCATACCAAGCTGTGTTGCAGCCAGTCAATACATTCTCCACCACACGTCTGTAGAGGTTTGTCAAAGTTTAGATGTCATGCGGAATCTCCACAAACTCCTGAGGAAGGAGAGGCCCTGACGTGCTTTCTTTGCAATTCTACTTATGTGCTGAACAGCCAGGAATTTAAATTTCCACAAACTCACAATTTTCATCTCTTTTTGCACGGCTTGTCTATTTTTTTTGTATATTGTGGCGACCCGCTTCCTAGCGCACTCGAACCGGCTCACAGATAGCCAGCGCGCCGGCACAAAGGCCAGTGTGGCGACCCACTTCCTCGCGCACTCGAACCGGCTCACAGATAGCCAGCGCGCCGGCACAAAGGCCAGTGTGGCGACCCACTTCCTAGCGCACTCGAACCGGCTCACAGATAGCCAGCGCGCCAGCACAAAGGCCAGTGTGGCGACCCACTTCCTAGCGCACTCGAACCGGCTCACAGATAGCCAGCGCGCCGGCACAAAGGCCAGTGTGGCGACCCACTTCCTAGCGCACTCGAACCGGCTCACAGATAGCCAGCGCGCCGGCACAAAGGCCAGTGTGGCGACCCACTTCCTAGCGCACTCGAACCGGCTCACAGATAGCCAGCGCGCCGGCACAAAGGCCAGTGTGGCGACCCACTTCCTAGCGCACTCGAACCGGCTCACAAATAGCCAGCGCGCCGGCACAAAGGCCAGTGTGGCGACCCACTTCCTAGCGCACTCGAACCGGCTCACAAATAGCCAGCGCGCCGGCACAAAGGCCAGTGTGGCGACCCACTTCCTAGCGCACTCGAACCGGCTCACAGATAGCCAGCGCGCCGGCACAAAGGCCAGTGTGGCGACCCACTTCCTAGCGCACTCGAACCGGCTCACAGATAGCCAGCGCGCCAGCACAAAGGCCAGTGTGGCGACCCACTTCCTAGCGCACTCGAACCGGCTCACAGATAGCCAGCGCGCCGGCACAAAGGCCAGTGTGGCGACCCACTTCCTAGCGCACTCGAACCGGCTCACAGATAGCCAGCGCGCCGGCACAAAGGCCAGTGTGGCGACCCACTTCCTAGCGCACTCGAACCGGCTCACAGATAGCCAGCGCGCCGGCACAAAGGCCAGTGTGGCGACCCACTTCCTAGCGCACTCGAACCGGCTCACAAATAGCCAGCGCGCCGGCACAAAGGCCAGTGTGGCGACCCACTTCCTAGCGCACTCGAACCGGCTCACAAATAGCCAGCGCGCCGGCACAAAGGCCAGTGTGGCGACCCACTTCCTAGCACACTCGAACCGGCTCACAGATAGCCAGCGCGCCGGCACAAAGGCCAGTGTGGCGACCCACTTCCTAGCGCACTCGAACCGGCTCACAGATAGCCAGCGCGCCGGCACAAAGGCCAGTGTGGCGACCCACTTCCTAGCGCACTCGAACCGGCTCACAGATAGCCAGCGCGCCGGCACAAAGGCCAGTGTGGCGACCCACTTCCTAGCGCACTCGAACCGGCTCACAGATAGCCAGCGCGCCGGCACAAAGGCCAGTCCCAAAAGGGCGCCAGGTCTGCTTCACCAGCAAAGGGGAAAGCCTGCGGGGGATTGCGAGTACGTGCCCCTACAGCATCCGCACCCGGGGAGGGCGGAATCAGGGAGGCTTTAAAGCAAGGCTGTGAAGTTCGAATAAGATTTTCTTTAACTGCAGTTTGCCGACTCCGTGTCGTTATTTTAGCGCTGCGTGTAGCACACCGCTACAATTGGTGACCCCGATGGTCCAAATGATTTTTGGACCGGAGATGACCGACGCAGCATCTGTTCATGCGGTTTCGTTGAAACTGCCAAGCTTCTGGGCGCTGCGACCTCACCTCTGGTTCCAGCAAGCAGAAGCCCAATTCCACGTTCGGCAGATAACCTCGGAGGACACCCGCTACTACTACGTGGTGAGCTCCCTCGACCAGGACGCAGTGGCCCAGGTTGAGGAGTTCGTACAGTCTCCCCCAGCGTATGGCAAGTACACGGAATTCAAAGCCCTGCTCATAAGGACTTTTGGACTCTCACGGCGCGAGCGGGCTGCCCGTTTACTGCACCTGGATGGCTTGGGAGACAGACCTCCATCGGCTTTAATGAATGAGATGTTGTCTCTGGCCGGCGGACACAAGCCCTGCCTCATGTTTGAGCAGGCATTCCTGGAGCAGCTGCCCGAGGACATCCGCCTGCTGCTGTCCGACGCGGATTTCAGTGACCCCCGGAAGGTGGCAGCCTGGGCGGACTTGCTGTGGAACGCCAAGAAGGTGAGTGGGGCGTCCATCGCACAGATCATTAGGCCACGCTCCCAGCAGCAAACCAGACCAGGCCCTGCCACAGAGCCTGCTAACCCCAGAGGCAGGGGTGGGGAGCCCAACAAACAATGGTGTTTCTACCACCAGCGGTGGGGCGCAGAACCCCGCCGCTGTCGCCCGCCCTGCAAGTTCCCGGGAAACGCCATGGCCAGCCGCCGCTGATGGTTATGGCGGCTGGCCATCGGGATAGCCTCCTGTATGTGTGGGATAGAAGGTCGGGACGCTGTTTTTTGGTCGACACCGGTGCCGAGATCAGCGTCTTACCTCTGACGAGTTACGACACCCACAACAGGGCACCGGGTCCCCCCCTGAGGGCCGTGAATGGCAGCACAGTAAGGACCTATGGCACCCGACAGGCGCAACTACAGTTCGGCTCCAGCCAGTTCACGTGGGACTTCACACTGGCCGCCGTAGCCCAACCGCTTCTGGGTGCGGATTTTTTGCGGGCTCACAGCCCTGCCGAGGCAGCGACTGGTCCACGTCGAGACCTTTCAGACGTTCTCCCTGGGTGCAGCCCAGTTTCCAGCCCCTCACCTCGGCTCCATCACGCTGTCCGACAACGACTTCACCAGAGTCCTGGCGGATTTCCCATCGGTTCTGGCACCGCAGTTCATGGCAGCCATGCCCCGACACGGCGTACAGCACCACATCCCGACCCAGGGACCACCCCTCCACACCCGTGCTCGAAGGCTTCCCCCAGACAAGCTTTGACTGGCGAAGGAAGAGTTCAAGAGGACGGAGGAATTGGGGATCATATGGTGGTCCGACAGCCCATGGGCCTCCCCCCTGCACATGGTGCCCAAAGCGACGGGGGGCTGGAGACCGTGCGGCGACTACCGCAGGCTGAACGAGGCTACCACACCAGACCGCTACCCTGTGCCGCACAATCAGGACTTTGCAGCAAACCTGCACGGCGCACAGATCTTCTCCAAGGTAGATCTCGTCCGGGAATACCATCAAATCCTGATGCATCCGGACGACGTCCCCAAAACAGCTCTCATCACCCTGTTCAGCCTTTTCAAGTTCCTCTGCATGCTGTTCGGCCTGAGGAATGCTGCACAGACGTTCCAGCGGTTAATGGACGCGGTGGGACGCGACCTGGACTTCGCATTCATCTGTTTGGACGACATCCTCATAGCCAGCAGCAGTCGTCAGGAGCATCTGTCCCACCTCAGTCAACTCTACGCCCGACTGAGTGAATACGGCCTGACAATCAACCCGGCCAAATGCCAGTTCAGGCTCGACAACATCAACTTCCTGGGCCACAGGATTACTAAAGACGGGGCAACCCCTCTGCCCGCTAAGGTAGACACAGTCCACCATTTCCCCTGACCCACCACAATCAAAGGCCTTCAGGAATTCGTGGGTATGTTCAATTTCTACCACCGCTTCCTCCCCTCAGCTGCCCGAATCAGCAGGTTCGTTTGGCATGGACTCCGCAAGCAGGTCAGTGCATAGGCCAGAATGTGCATGCACTGCCAGATGGCCAAGGTGCAGCGGCACACCAAAGCCCCACTGCAGCAGTTCCACCCCATCCACCGGCGTTTCGACCATATTCATGTGAATATCGTGGGCCCCCTGTCAATGTCGCGCGGCACCTCCTGACTATCGTGGACCGGTTCACAAGATGGCCAGAGGCAATCCTGCTCACCGACACCACCTCCGAATCTTGCGCCCGGGCACTGATCGCCACCTGGGTATCCCGCTTTGGTGTACCGGCCCACATTACCACCGACAGAGGCGCCCAGTTCACCTCCGGCCTGTGGTCAGCTATGGCCAGCCTTTTGGGGACTCAGCTGCACCACACCACTGCCTACCACCCACAGTCGAACGGCCTGGTGGAGCGTTTCCACCATCACCTGAAGTCGGCTCTCATGGCCCGCCTGTGAGGAGCCAACTGGGCGGACGAGCTTCCCTGGGTCCTACTCGGCATCCGCACAGCGCCCAAAGACGATCTGCACGCCTCGTCGGGCGAGTTGGTGTACAGCACACCCCTGGTCGTCCCCGGGGAGTTCATACCAGCCCCAAGGGGGCAAGAGGAAGAACCCGCAGCAGTCCTAGGCAGACTACGCGAGAGGTTCGGTGACCATATCCACTTCACCGCATGGGCAGAACCCGACCTGCGTACCCAAAGACCTGCAGAACTGTAAGTTTGTGTTTGTACGAAGGGGCGGGCATCGGCCACCGCTGCAACGGCCCTACGAGGGGCCGTTTACGGTGCTCAGGAAGAACAGGTCCACGTTCGTGCTGGACGTTGGGGGGAAAGAGGAGGTTTGCACGGTGGTCCGACTCAAACCGGCCCATGTGGACCTGGCGCAACCGGTCGAGTTTCCGGCACCGCGGCGCAGGGGCCGAACTCCCAAACAGGGTCCGGCGCAGACTGTGGACATTGCGGGGTGTATCACCGGTTCTGGGGGGGGGGGGTTTATGTGGCGACCCACTTCCTAGTGCACTCGAACCGGCTCACAAATACCCAGCGTGCCGGCACAAAGGCCAGTCCCAAAAGGGCGCCAGGTCTGCTTCACTAGCAAAGGGAAAAGCCTACGGGGGACTGTGAGTACGTGCCCCCTACAGCGTCCGTGCCCGGGAAGGGCGGGATCAGGGAGGCTTTAAAGCAAGGAAGTTCAAATAAAATCTTCTTTAACTGCAGTTTACCGACTCCGTGTCGTTATTTTAGCGCTGTGTGTAGCACACCGCTACAATATCTCTTTCTGTAATTTTTATGTCTTTTACTAAACTGTTGCCCCATACCAACACACTTCACAGTGCACTGGAGATCGGTGACAACAAACCTGATTCTGATGTCGTGTCAAATCAGGAAGGCTAACAATATCATTAGGGATGCTTGCCACCCAGGCCGTCTCCTCTTCTCTTTCGGCCTTTTGGAAAAAGATACGGAGTTTGAAAGCCTGTACAATGAGACTGAAGGATGGCTCCTTCCCCACTGCTCTCAGGGCTTCTAAACCATTCACCTCTTTCAAATCCCCTTCTCAGTTATTCCAAAATTGACACTTCTAAATCAGAATCAGAATCAAGCATCTATGGAAAACTGTACAGTCAACGTTTCGGGCCGAGACCCTGAAAATGTAGTAGTGCACGTCAGTCCTGCCAAAGGGTTTCGGCCCGAAACGTCAACTGTACCTTTCTCCACAGATGCTGCCTGGCCTGCTGAGTTCCTCCAGCATTTTGTGTGTGTGGCTCGGATTTCCAGCGTCTGCAGATTCTCTCGTCTGTTGTTTCAAGTTTATTATATCTGACATAGACAATGTGAAACGTATTGACTTGCAAAATCACCACAGTGCTAAGACACAAAATTACTGTAAATGACCAAAGTTACGGCGGCTGCTGAGGCCTCCATCGGCCAGAGTTGACCATGGATATTGTAAGCCAGGGCAGTACGATACAGAGAGCAAGCTGTTGCCTATGCAGGCTCCCCCTCTCTATGCTTCTGATGAACTGAAAGTAATGGCAGAGACCGATACAATTTGGTTCCAGCAGTGTCGCACGAGTTGCCAGTCAGCATTGTACTCAGTGTAGAATTTCTTAGGATCTCCTGCTCTGGATTTTTCCCTCGGGGTTTACTCACGAAGCCTTCCCGATGAGTGGGTGTAGACACAAGGCAGCGGAGGTTTGAGATCAGAGATTTCCTTCTCCTCGATGAGCTGCCAGCCACAGCTAATGAGCCCCGTCTGCCTGAAGCGACTGGTTTTAAGGTGCCTTTTGCCCCTCGTCCTGTCAGCAGAAACAGTTCCACCAGGCTTAGTAGCTAACCCACACGTGAAGGCCAGAAGCTGGACTTGGTTGTCAGAGGCTATTTCAGATGCACGCCATTGGGAGCATTTAATAGGTGGTGGAGCTTGTCCCCATTACCACCCCCCAGCTATAACAACTTTAAGGGACCAAAGTAAACATTGCAAAGAAAGGAATAATGAGATGGTGTTCATGAACTGTTCAGAAATCGGATGGTGGAGGCGAAGAACCAGTTGCAGAGTCATTAAGTGTGGGTCTTCAGGCTTCTGTACCTCCTCCACCAATGTATCATGAGTCCTGTGGGCCTGTGCACCTGTATTTGATTATCATTGTTTTATCTAGAGTCGTTAAGCCCTTGTGCTTTCTGTTTGATCTTGCCAAGTTTATTTTGACTGGCACGGGTTTTCTGCGCTGTCATCATTTAAAGTGGGCTCCGGATTAGGGCTTACCATGGGGTCCTGGTGAATCTCAAGAATAATTCACCTTGCAGTGTCGCTCTGCCATGCCATGTTGGAATTCCTATGAATAAACTCTTGCTTCTGCCTCTGTATGGACATCTAGCGTTCCTCCACACCTGCGTTCAGTCGTCTGTCCGTGACGCAATGCTGGTAACGAGAAGAGGTTGTTTGATGTTGTGGTGTTCGTTGAGCTTGGCTATTAAACTGCAGATGTTTCATCACCAATCATGGGTTCAACATCCATTCGGAAATCTGTTGGCAGAGGGGAAGAAGCTGTTTCTGAATCGTTGAGTGTGTGTCTTCAGGCTCCTGTACCCCCTCCCTGATGGCAGAGGGGAAGAAGCTGTTTCTGAATCGTTGAGTGTGTGTCTTCAGGCTCCTGTACCTCCTCCCTGATGGCAGAGGGGAAGAAGCTGTTTCTGAATCGTTGAGTGTGTGACTTCAGGCTCCTGTACCTCCTTCCTGATGGCAGAGGGGAAGAAGGTGTTCCTGAATCGTTGAATGTGTGTCTTCAGGCTCCTGTACCTCCTCCCTGATGGCAGAGGGGAAGAAGGTGTTCCTGAATCGTTGAATGTGTGTCTTCAGGCTCCTGTACCTCCTTCCTGATGGCAGAGGGGAAGAAGGTGTTCCTGAATCGCTGAGTGTGTGTCTTCAGGCTCCTGTACCTCCTCCCTGATGGCAGAGGGGAAGAAGCTGTTCCTGAATCGTTCAGTGAGTGTCTTCAGGCTCCTGTACCTGCTCCCTGATGGCAGAGGGGAAGAAGCTGTTCCTGAATCATTGAGTGTGTGTCTTCAGGCTCCTGTACCTCCTCCCTGATGGCAGAGAGGAAGAAGCTGTTCCTGAATCATTGAGTGTGTGTCTTCAGGCTCCTGTACCCCCTCCCTGATGGCAGAGAGGAAGAAGCTGTTCCTGAATCGTTGAGTGTGTGTCTTCAGGCTCCTGTACCTCCTCCCTGATGGCAGAGGGGAAGAAGCTGTTCCTGAATCACTGAGTGCGTGTCTTCAGGCTCCTGTACCTCCTCCCTGTTGGCAGAGGGGAAGAAGCTGTTCCTGAATCGTTGAGTGTGTGTCTTCAGGCTCCTGTACCTCCTCCCTGATGGCAGAGGGGAAGAAGCTGTTCCTGAATCACTGAGTGCGTGACTTCAGGCTCCTGTACCTCCTCCCTGATGGTAGAGGGGAAGAAGCTGTTTCTGAATCGTTGAGTGCGTGTCTTCAGGCTCCTGTACCTCCTCCCTGATGGCAGAGGGGAAGAAGCTGTTCCTGAATCGTTGAGTGCATGTCTTCAGGCTCCTGTACCTCCTCCCTGATGGTAGCAATGAGAACAAGACTTGACCTGGGTGATGGGGATGATGGACGCCGCCTTTTTGAGGCACCGCTCCTTGAAGATGTCCTGGGTGCTACGTAGGCTCGTGCCCATGATGGAATTGGCTAATTTAACAACTCTCTGCAACTGACTTTAATCCTGTGCAGTAGCCCCCCCCCCACCACCCCTCCCCACATACCCGACAGTGATGCAACCAGATAGAATGCTCTCCACTGTACATCAGTAGAAATTTGTGAGTGTTTCAGGTGACATAGCAAATCTCCTCAAACTCCTAATGAAATATAGCCGCTGTCGTGCCTTCTTTGCAGCTGCATCGGTATGTTGGGACCAGGTTAGGTCCTCAGAGATATGGACACCCAGGAAATGCCGGAGGCTTAAGTGGATCATAAATGGCCTGGATGGGCTGAGTGGCCTGTTTTACTGATTTATAATCCAATATATACCGGCTGGTGGCGTAGTGGCATCAGTGCCGGACTCCGGAGCAAATGGTCCCGAGTTCGAATCCAGCCGGCTCCCTTGCACGCTTTCCATCTATGCTGGGTTGAGCGTTGAGCTAGCAACTCGAACTCGTAAAAATAAAACTGGAGAATGCTACAGAAACGCCACATGATGAGCAATCCCCAATAAGATCGGTGCAAAAAGCTTGTCATGATGGCGCCCCAACGACTCCACCAGGAGTTAAGGGCGTTCTTTTTCTCTTCTCCTATCCAATATATATCTGAGCTCAGGACCTATGCGTACACCCTGAAATGGCTCTCTAGACAGTGCACTTGGGATCCTCTGTGTGGAGACCTGGATCCCAATGAATTAACATCAACTGTTCATTCCTCTCCACAGATGCTGCCTGGCCCACTGAGTTCCTCCAGTATTTCCAGCATCTGCAGAATCTCTTGCATTTAGGCGCACAGGTCAGAATGCTTCCTCCCCTTATTTATTCATGGGCTGGGGGCATTGCTGGCCGAGACAGCAATGCTCTCACCCTAATTGGCTCAGTGGGATCTTTCTGAGGCTGTTTGAGTTGACCGCACAGCTGTGGCTCTGGAGTTACACCTCAACCAGACCAGGAACTGAGGCTTCCTGAGATGCTGCCTGAGAGCATGGAGAACCGGGTTCAAACCTCACCTCCGATGCTGTCCCTGTGGAGTTTGCATGCTCCCCCTGTGACTGTATGGGTTTACCTCATAGGCTCTGGTTTCCATCCACGACCCAAAGCAGTGCAGATTGGAGACGTAATCGGATGCAATAAATTTCTCTGAGTGCGTTTGTGGGAAGTTGATGGGGGGGGGAGGAAATGGGGAGGCAGAGCGATTAACGTGACGCAATTACAGCACCAGTGCTCCAGGTTCAACTCTGCAAATGAAGAATTCTCCCCATGACTGCGTGAGTTTCCTCTGGGTGCTCAGGTTTCCTCCCATATTCCTAAGAGGTGGTGGTTAATTGGTCACATGGGTGCAATTGGGTGATGTGGGTTTGTTGGGCCAGAAGGGCCTGTTAATGTGCTGTATAGAAACCTGCAGAACATTCCAGGCCCTTCGGCCCACAATGTTGTGCTGGCCATGTAACCTACAAACCTCTAAATAAAAATCTATAAAATTAAGTGGGATGGTTGTAGGATTATTGTAAATTGGTGGTGGTTGGCCAGCACCAATGTGATGGGCCAAAGGGCCTTGATTCAGACTGTACCTGCCTATGACTATGATGAACTCATCTACAGGACTGTGTAAAAGTCTTAGGCACATATGTAGGCAACACACACAAAATGCTGGAGGAACTCAGCAGGCCAGGAAGCATCCATGGAAAAGAGTAAACAGTCGACGTTTCAGGCTGAACCCTTCAGTCCTGCTGAAGAATTTTGGCTGAAACGTCAACTGTATTATTTTCCATAGATGCTGCCTGGCCTGCTGAGTTCCTCCAGCACTTTGTGTGTGTTGCTTGGATTTCCAGCGTCTGCAGATTTTCTCTTGTTTGCAATTGAGGCACGGGTGCCTAGGACGTTTGCAGATGACTGTAGTAATTTTATGTATTGCACTGTACTGCTGCCAAAAGGAAAAAAAACAAATTGAATGACATTTGTGAGTGATGATAAACCTGATTCTGATCTGCATCTCTATCGAGGACTGAGAGTGGGAAAGGGAAAGGGAGAAGGGAATCATGGTAGATTTTGCTGACATGCTGAGATCCCCCAGGATTTTGTGTGTGACACATTTCAATGTACATGTGACAAAGCTCAACTTTAAATTTTTTTTTTAACCAACTTTGGGATGTGGGAGGAATCTGGCACATCCGGAGGAAATCCATGTGGTCATAGAGAGAACCTGCACACTCCACACAGACAGCATCCGAGGTCAGGGTGCACCACCAGTGCACCCCAGCTCCGATTCACTGGCCCATAAGATATTGACAATACATAAGGTACTCTGTGAAAGTAACTTGGAAAAGGATTAGGAGAAATTACTGACACAAGATACAGCTGATTCTGGAAATCCAAAGTAATACACACACACAACACAGAGACACACTCACACACACACACACAATGCAGGAGGAACTCGGCACGGAGAGGAATAAAGTGTCAAAGTTTCGGGCTGAGACCCTAAATCAGGACTCAAAGTACCCTGCAGAATCAGACACCTGGACCCAACATACCGATGCTCAAACTCCTAATGAAACATACTCACTCACAAATTTCTACAGATGTACCGTGGAGAGCGTCCTAACTGGCTGCATCACCGTCTGGTTGGGGGGGGGGGAGGTGCTACTGCACAGGATCGAAATAAGCTGCAGAGACTTACAAACTTTGTCAGCTCCATCATGGGCACTAGCCTCTGTAGTGTCCAGGACATCTCCAAGGAGCAATGCCTCAAAAAGACAGGGTCCATCATTAAGGACACCCACCACCCAGGTCATGCCTTGTTCTCATTGCTACCATCAGGGAGGAGGTACAGGAGCCTGACAACACACACTCAACGATTCAGGGACAGCTTCTTCCCCTCTGCCATCAGGGAGGAGGTACAGGAGCCTGAAGACACACGCTCAGTGATTCAGGAACAGCTTCTTCCCCTCTGCCATCAGGGAGGAGGTACAGAAGCCTGAAGACACACGCTCAGTGATTCAGGAACAGCTTCTTCCCCTCTGCCATCCGATTTCTGAATGGACATCCATCCCATGAACATTACCTCACTACTTTTTTATTTGTTTTAGCACTAATTTAATTATTTTATATCTATACTTAATATACTTACTATCCATAGTATATAGTATAGTATCTATAGTTACTCTTATTCACAGTTTTCTGATATTATGTGCTGCTGTCACAAAGACAACAAATTTCGCGGCCTGTGCTGGTGATCTTAAATCTGATTCTGATTCTTAAGTTCAAAGTAAATTCTATTATCAAAGTGCAGATATGTCACAACATATAACTCCCAGATTCATTTTCTAGTGGGCATACTCAATAAATCTATGGAATAATAACTATAACAGGATCAATGAAAGATCGCCCAACCAGAGAGCAGAAGGCAACAAACAGTGCAAGTCCTGATGGCTCTGCAGAGGGAATCAATCTGTCCAAATCAATCTCTGAACCCCTTCTAGCTGAGATTCCACACAACCTCAGAACTCCCAAACCCAGTGGCTCTGCCTTGTTTAGAGATTAGTGCAGACTGCCATCACCCTCGCCAACCACAGCCCCCTCCCTCCCCTCGCCAACACAAAAGTTCAGAGGAGCGAAGAAAGAAAAGCAAAAAAAAATTTGTGTGTTTTTTCTCTCTCGCTCTCTTTTCATTCGAGTTGAATGACGGAGCCTCAGGCATCCTCATTTGCATATTGAATAGGCCCGATTTGCATAAATTACCACCACTTGAATGCCGTGAAAATAGCAATCACAGTTAAATTAACAATATGGTTCAGCTGCGAAAATAGTGATCTTTGCTCACCTCCCACTGCCACAGAACAGGGAAAACAACACTGATTTACAATTAAATTCACAGGTGCAATTTCCTTCAAAACACTGCTATTATTTTCCAAACTAATTCCCTACATTTCTAAAAAGGACTCTGTTAAATTCACCTCTGAATGTTGTAAAGTTGTGGCAGGGAAAGTCACTGCCTTACTCCCATCACTCCACTGTTAAACACTGGATCAAAACCCAAGGGACTGGGGACCACTTTAGACACAATTCCCTCAATGGCTTGTCTGTCCTCAGTCTTCAGGATCAGAAGAGGCTGCAGAGGGTTGTAGACTCAAGACTCAGGAATGTGGCATCCATTATTAAGGACCTCATATGCCCTCTTTTTACCATCAGGGAGGAGGTACAGGAGGCTGAAGGCACATCCTCAATGTTTTAGGAACTGCTTTTTCCCCTCCACCATCAGGGATCTGAACAAACCATGACCCATCAAATCAAACCAAGTTTAATTGTCATTCAAACCATACGTGGATAAGCCAAATGAAACAGGGTTCCTCCAGAGCCAAGTTGCAAAAAACATGCACGCGCTTTCAAAATAATGAGAAAGGGGGAAGAAAAGAACATAGTCATGTCAGAAAACAAAATTTTAATCCAAGTCCTGGGAATTGATGGCACCCGGTAGCCCAGCCTGTACTTCCACCGATCCGCCACTGGAGGGCAGCACCAACAGGAGGGGCCAGCCCGGACGCCATGCTACAGCGCAAGCCCGAGGACTGAGGCCTAGTCCTAGCTACAACCAAGGCAACACTACTGCCTCGCCACCTGTCTAACCATATACAACCCTGAGATTCAATTTCTTGCTGGCATACTCAATAAATCCAATAACCACAATAGAATCAATGAAATGCTGCACCAACAGGGTGGGCCATCAGTGTCCAAGAGAAAACTGTGTGAAAAGGGCAGTGTTTTAAAAGTGTGGTTGATACTTGCTGGACTGAAGGCCCTGGTTTTGTTCTGTGTCCCTCTATGTATCATTTTTTATTGGGTCGTTGGAGCTCTTAATCACAAGAGATTCTTCAGAACAACATACACAAAATGTTGGAGGAACTCAGCAGATCAGGCAGCATCTGTGGAGGGGAATAAGCAGATGACATTTTGGACTGAGACCCTTTATCAGGACTGGAAAGGAAGGGGGAAGAAGCCAAAATAAGAAGGTGGGGGGATGGCAGGTGATAGGTGATAGACCAGGTGAGCGAGGTTGAGTCAACAAGCTGGGAGGTGACAGGTGAGACCAGGCGAGGGGGAAGGAAGATGGGTGGGGGAGGAAGGTGGCAGGGGAGGGATAAAGTGAGAAGCTGGGAGGTGATAGCTGAGAACAGGTGAATGGGGATGAAGCAAAAATCTGGGAGGTGATAGGTGAGACCAGGTGAGGGAGAAAGTGGGTGGATGCGGAAGGGATGAAGTGAGAAGCTGGGAGGTGATAGGTGAAAGCAGGTGAGTGGGAAGGTAGGTGGGTGGGGGAGGGAAGGAGATAAAGTGAGAGGCTGGGAGGTGACAGGTGAGAGCAGGTGAGGGGGAAGGTATATGGGCGGGGGAGGTGACAGGTGTAGGCAGGTGAGGGAGAAAGTGGGTGGGTGTGGGAGGGGGAAGGTGGGTGGGTGGGGGAGGAAGGAGATGAAGTGAGAAGTTGGGAGGTGATAGGTGAAGCCAGTGAGGGGGAAGGTAGATGGGTGCGGGAGGAGGAAGGTGGGTGGGTGGGGGAGGTAGGGGATGAAGTGAGAGGCTGGGAGGTGATTGGTGGAAAAGGTAGAGGGCTGAAGAAGAATCTGATTGGAGAGTAGATTGGACCTTTGAAGGAGGATAGGCACTAGAGGGAGGAGATGAGAAAGGAAGGGGTAGGACAGGAACCAGAATGGGGAACGGAAAAAGAGAGAGATGGGTACAGGGGTGGTGGTGGGAGGGAGGGGGGAGAAATTGCAGAAGTTAAAGAAATAGATGTTAATGGAGGCTACCCAGATGCAATACGAGGTGTTTATTCATTTCCATAGATGCTGCCTGACCTGCTGAGTTCCTCCAGCATTGTGTGTGTGTGTTGCTCTCACTGTTAATGCGATTGGAGTACACTGTAAGCTTTCATTACTCCTGACCTTTCCCGAGTGATTACCATTAATGATGTTAAGCAGACTAACACTGCATCTATTTTTGTACATGCTCCAATCCCATAGTTTATCCAGCCTGTCCCCAGTTTTACTCGGTCAGTGGGTGGTGTGTGCTGCCAAGTTCCCAAACTCTGGAATTGCCGTGCCTATATCTCTCGACCTCCCTCTCCCCATTTTAAAACACTTCTTAAAAACAAGTGCACGACCACAGCACCCTTTCCCCAACGTGCTCTGCGGCTGCAGCCTATGGGGTTCAAGATTTAAATTTATTGTCATAGTCTCAGTACAGCACTGTGCAGAAGTTTTATTTGCCTTCTATATACAACACTATGTAAAAGTTTTAATTTTATATATATATACAGCACTGTAAAAGTTTTAATTTTTATATATACAGCACTGTGCAAAAGTTTTAATTTTATATATATATATATATATACACAGTGTGCAAAAGTTTTAATTTTTATATATACACAGTGTGCAAAAGTTTTAATTTTTATATATATATATATATATACACAGTGTGCAAAAGTTTTAATTTTTATATGTACCGTAGGAATCTGGAAGTCACTGTCAGAAAGGGTAGTGGATTCCGAAACCCTCGCCACACTGAAGTAGATGAAGAGTTGGGTCACAGACTGAGAGCTGGGAAATTGGATGAATTAGAATCAGAAACAGGTTCATTATCATTATGCCGTCGTTTTGCAGCAGCACTAAGTTCAAGTTCAGCAGCTATCAAAGTATGTGCAAGTTAGACAAGCTTGAGGTCCACCTCCTTCCAGGCAGCCACAAGAGAGAGAGGGGTACAGGGGTGGTATTCAAGAGCCTGGCCTTCGTGCAGAGCAATATTTTCTCCAAAAAAAATTGTGTGTGTGTGTGTGTGTGTGTGTGTGTGTGTCTTCAGGCTCCTGTGTCTCCTCCTTGGTTGTAATAATGAGAAGCTGGCTCATTGTTAGTTAGGGCACTTCAGATGGGCCAAAAGGCCTTCATCTGAGTCATTCAGAGTTCAAAAGGCAGAAATACTTGCATTTCTCATCCCTTTCAGGATGTGCTGGTGTTCTTTACAGTCACTGGGGAGAGGAGGGGAATGTCAGGATTTTTGCTCTGAGGTAGGACAGTGGGCGGAGTGGGAGTTTCAGAGTCATGGAAACAGATTGTTGGAGGCTGTTCTATATGCTGTCTCTGTAGTAGCCCAGATCAGCTATTTGTGTTCACTTTTCGAAGCCCATTGATGGTTAAGGCCACAAGACCATAAGATATGGGAGAAGAATTAGATCATCCCTCCCATTGAGTCTGCTCTGCCATTTCACCATGGCTGATCCATTTTACCCTCTCAGCCCCAGTCTCCTGCCTTCTCCCCATATCCCTTCATGCCCTGAACAATCAAGAATCTATCAACCTCTGCCTTAAATGTACCCAGCGACGTGGCCTCCATAACTGCCTGTGAATTCCACAGACTGCCCACCCTCTGGACCTACTCTTAATATATATTCAAAGATTCAAAGTACATTTACTATCAAAGTATGTATGCAGTACACAACCCTGAGATTTGTCTTCCCACAGACAGCCATGGAACAAAGAAACACCGTGGAACCCGATCAAAGAATAACATCAAACCCCCAAAGCGTGCAAACGGCAACAAAAAAAACATAGAATATAAAACATAAAATCGCAAGAGTCCGGGTATATTCAGTTCAGGTCATTATCTACAGGTTGCCGCGACTCAAAATTGCCCAAAGTAGCAACAAAAAAAAGAGTGACCAGTAACTCGAGACGCATCATCACGTCCAGTCCAGTCTCGAATCTTGCCCATGGCCCAGAACTCCAGCACCATCCTCTGACAGCATCGGGGGGGGGGGGGGGGGAGATAGAGATCATTTGGACCTTCCTCCGGGAGCTGCGAGCGAGCGAGAGGGAGAGATACCATCGCAAGCAGACGCCTTCCTTCAGCAGCAGTCAACGACAGACTGTAGACGGTGCTTGCCTTCTGCACTCGCTGTTTCAAGTCGTACCCCCGCGAAATTGGCGAGACACGGAGCCATTCATGGATTCGCGCCTCATCTCCAGGCTTCTTGGCCTCGAGGCCGCACGTTTCACTCGAAGCTTCACGGAATGGATGCCCCTCTATTCTGAATCCGTGTCCTCTGGTCTTACACTCCCCCGCCACAGCAAACATCTTCTCCACATCCACTCTATCGAGGCCTTTCACCATTTCAAAAAGGTCACCCCTCATTCTTCTGAATTCCAGTGAGTACAGGCCCAGAGCCATCAGTTGCTCTCCACGTGACAGGCCTTTCAATCTCAGAATCATTTTCGTCAACTTCCTTTGAACTCTCTCCAATGTCAGCGCATCCTTTCTGAGGTAAATGATACTGACTTCGAATGCCCTCAAGAAAATGAATCTCAAGGTTGTACGTATATGATAACATATAGGTAGTTTGGTGATAAATTTTATTTTATTTTACTCAGAAATTCAGGGTGGACCAGGCCCCACGCACAGCCAGCGACCCACCTGTTTAACCCTACACCAAAGCTCACGAACCCTAACAAATACATCTTTTGGAATGTGGGGGGAATTACGTACAAACTCCGTACAGACCATGGCGGGAATTGAACCGGGCACTCCAGGTAACAGCATTATGCTAACCGCTACGCCGCAGTGTGTTGGCACGTGGCCTAGTGGATAAGGCATCGGTCTAATGAAGGTCTGAAGGTCACTGGTTCGAGCCTCAGCTGAGGCAGCATGTTGTGTCCTTGAGCAAGGCACTTAACCACACATTGCTCTGCGACGACACCGATGCCAAGCTGCATGGGTCCTAATGCCCTTGGACAACATCGGTGGTGTGGAGAGGGGAAGGCCTGCAGCTTGGGCAACTGCTGGTCTCCCATACAAACTTGCCCTTGGAAACCTTCCAAGGCGCAAATCCATGGTTTCACAAGACTAATGGACGCCGCAGTGTTGCCCTAACTTCAACTGCCTGTCTCCTGTCTCCAGGTAACCTGATGCCGCCTGGCCTGCAGCATCTGCAGTCCCTGACTTGCTAACCGCTGAAGCATTCTGCAGATATTAAAACAGCGAGGGGAAAGGAGAGAGGTGTCGGGTGGTGGTGGTGGGGGGGGGGGGGGTGTTGGGGGAGTGGAGAAGCATTAATGATTCCGCTCTCACAAGTTGTTGTCTGGACCAGTAATCGTTTCATTGCACTCCCAGACCGCTAACAGAATTACAATATGTCAATAGACACAGAGAGAAATAATGGGCTGTGAATGCTTCGGATCAGACACAATACAGGAGGCAGCTAATTAATAATGGCAGACGAAATTGCTTTTTTTTATCAAGAGGTTCCACTTGGGCACTCGTGTTTGTCTCTCATCCCTTCTGACTTGATAGATCTTGGTTATGACGAGATTATTGGGGGACACCGGGCTCCTTTGTTCCGTTAACGGCTTTGATAAGGTCGTCAGACTTAAACTGCACCCACCTTGACTTGTTACCCTTAATAAGCTTCCCAATACACGAATGGCAGGCAGGGACTCCCTCTAAAGGATGTAATCCATAATGTTCCCGATGCCTTTTAGGGAAGGGAATCGCCAATTTGGGCCCCATGTGTGACACTAAGCAGAACAGGATAGAACAGAACTTTATTGTCATTGCTCAAGACAACGAGATTGCGGTGCCACTAAACTGATATTTACAATGCACGCGGTACGGCTTAATTAAAAAGAAATTCTCATACTTACGTGCAATGACAGTCCATAACGCTCAGAGACCATCGGCAAGCCGGGGTGTAGCAGGCCAGCAACTCATTTGGGTCTCAGTGATATCTGGGCACCTGCACAGGATCAAAGAGTTGTGAAATTAGTCAGCTCCATTGTGGGCACCAGCCTCCACGGTTACCAGGTCACCTTCAATGAGCGGCATCCGTCACTGAGGAGCCCCATCACCCAGGATGTGCCCTCTTCTCACTGTTACCATCAGGGAGGAGGTACAGGGGCCTGAACTCAACAATTCAGGAACAGCTTCTTCCCCTTTGCCACACGATTTCTGAATGGACACTGAACCCATGAATACTACCTCAGTACTTTTCTCATTTCCTATTTTTTTGCACTACATATCTAATTTAACTAGTATTTTATATATATATATATATATAATCGTGTTAGCTTGTGGCCAAACGGTTAAGTCATTGGTCTAGTGATCTGAAGGTCACTAATTCGAGCCTTGGCTGAGGCAGTGTGTTGTGTCCTTGAGCAAGGCACTTAACCACACAGTGCTCTGCGACGACACCGGTGCCAAGCTGTGTGGGTCCTAATGCCCTTCCCTCGGACAACATCGGTGATGTGGAGAGGGGTGACTTGCAGCTTGGGCAACTGCCGGTCTCCCATACAATCCTGCCCAGGCCTGCGCCCTGGAAACTTTCGAAGGTGCAAATCTGTGGTCGCTCGAGACTTACAGATGCCTATTATTAATTATTAAATATATATTTATTGACTGTAATTCACTGTTTTCTTTTTCTCTCTGTTATCAAGTATTGCAATGTACTGCTGCCATAAAGTTAACAAATTTCATGATGTATGTTGGTGATATTAAACCTGATTCTGATTCTAATGTGGGCTAAGACACGAGGGCCTGTTGCAGGAGCCCTACTCTCCTCTTGCAAACCACTCATCTCCAGCATTTCTGATTGGCTAGGACACACTGTACTGTAGTGCGTCCCAGCCAACCGAAAGCCCAACAACCTCTTCTTTACTTCTTGGATTATTCTAAACTTCTGCTAACGGTGGCCATGAAGGTTCGTTGCAAAACCCCATCTGTTTCACTTGAAATACTTCAAGCAAGGAAACCTGGTGAAGGGTCTCAGCACGATACATTTGACTGTTTACTCCCCTCCATAGATGATGCCTGATTTGCTGAGTTCCTCCAGCATTTTGTGTTGGTGAAGACATCCATCATCGGCAGAACCTCTTGCATTTATAACAACCCTGCCCCCTTTCTAAACTCCAGCCCTCTTGGATCGAAGACCAAAAATGCATTCACTTTCCAAGTCACTCGTCGCACCGGTCTGCTGACGTTCTGTGATGCAAGTGCAAGATCAAAATGCCCTTCTAGAGGTGCAGTGCTCTGATGTAGGTAACAGACACAAAGTGCAGGAGGAACTCAGCAAGTCAGGCAGCTACTCTACCTGCGTCATCTGACTTCAGACCCACAATCTCTCCTGGGTTCGGGGGTACTGATGAAGGCATTGCTAATGATACTCTTCCTCTGCACAACAGAATAATCTAATAACGTGCTCTTTCATAACTCCAACATTTATAACCAAGATGTTGAAACAAAATTATTTTTATTTACATATATTTTCAATGTTCGTTAACCTGACTGCAAGAAAGCAGCATCCATCGTTAGCCACACAGGCCGTGCTTTTTTCTCACTGCTGCCATTGGGAAGTAGCTACAAGAACCTTCAGTCCAGGTTAGGAAAAGTTATTACCCCTTCAACCATCAGGCTCCTGAACCAGTGTGGATAACTTCACTCACCCTAACACTGAACTGATTCCACACATCAGGCTCCTGAACCAGTGTGGATAACTTCACTCACCCCAAAACTGAACTGATTCAACATATCAGGCTCCTGAACCAGTTTGGATAATTTCACTCACCTCAATTCTGAACTGATTCCACACATCAGGCTCCTGAACCAGTGTGGATAACTTCACTCATCCCAACACTGAACTGATTCCACACATCAGGCTCCTGAACCAGTGTGGATAACTTCACTCACCCCAACACTGAACTGATTCCACACATCAGGCTCCTGAACCAGTGTGGATAACTTCACTCACCCCAACACTGAACTGATTCCACACATCAGGCTCCTGAACCAGTGTGGATAACTTCACTCACCCCAACACTGAACTGATTCCACACATCAGGCTCCTGAACCAGTGTGGATAACTTCACTCACCCCAACACTGAACTGATCATCAGGCTCCTGAACCAGTGTGGATAACTTCCGGAGTCCTAGTTCATCAGTCAATGAAGGTGAATGAGCAAGTGCAACAGGCAGTGAAGAGGGCAAATGGAATGTTGGCCTTTGTTACAAGGGGAATTGAATACAAGAGCAAGGATGTTCTTTTGCATTTGTACAGGGCCCTGGTGAGACCACACCTGGAATATTGTGTACAGTTTTGGTCTCCAGGTTTAAGGAAGGACATTCTGGCAATTGAGGAAGTGCAGCGTAGATTCACTAGGTTGATTCCTGGGATGGCAGGGCTGTCTTACGCAGAGAGATTGGAGAGATTGGGCTTGTACACGCTGGAATTGAGGAGATTGAGAGGGGATCTGATTGAAACGTTTAAGATAATTAAAGGATTTGATAGGATTGAGGCAGGAAATATGTTCCAGATGTTGGGAGAGTCCAGTACCAGAGGGCATGGATTGAGAATAAGAGGTCAGTTATTTAAAACAGAGTTGAGGAAGAGCTTCTTCTCCCAGAGAGTTGTGGAGGTGTGGAATGCACTGCCTCGGAAGACGGTGGAGGCCAATTCTCTGGATGCTTTCAAGAAGGAGCTGGATAGATATCTGATGGATAGGGGAATCAAGGGATATGGGGACAAGGCAGGGACTGGGTATTGATAGTGAATGATCAGCCATGATCTCAGAATGGCGGTGCAGACTCGAGGGGCCGAATGGTCTACTTCTGCACCTATTGTCTATTGTCTATAACTTACAGACTCACTTTCAAGGACTCTTCTGAGGATTATTTACTAACTCTACGGTCTGAAGTGAATGCATGACGCAGAGCTAGACTGAACTGAATATGCCTGCAGTTCGATGATTTGTGTTTTTATATTCTGTTTCTCTCTCACTTTTTTTTTACCTTTTCCACGATTTTGTTCTTTTTCTTTGCGCTTTAGGGAGTTTGAAGATTTTCTCTGAATGTGTTCCATGGTGTTTCTTTGTTTCGTGGCTGTCTGTGGGAAGACGAATCTCAGGGTTGTGTACTGCTTACATACTTTGACAATAAATGTACTTTAAATCTTAGATCATATTTATTTATTTATTATTATTCTTTGTGTTTTTATTTGGATTTGCACATTGGTTATTAATTTGTCTTTGTGTGTAGTTTTTCATTGATCCCATCCTATTTTTTTGTTCTACTGTGAATGCCCACAAGGAAATTAACCTAATGATGACGTATTATATTATATGATTATAATTTTACTTTGAGGTTTGAACTTTGGCCGTGGCCCGCTTAATAATGACATTGGGTTTGCTGAAATGGAAATATCTTCAGCTGCCGCCTGTCTCCATCTCCCCCCACCCCGCCTCCCCGACCAGAATAGCAGCAAAAATAGAAGCAGTCAGATATAATGGATGTGCTTGATGTCGTAAGCAAGCCACGCTTAAATTGCGGCACAGCTCCTGGGAGCCTGAGCAGGAATGACTTAGTTCGTCACTCCAGTGTGGAACAGAATGTTTAAGTAGAGGTGCACAGCTGATACAAGAGAAGATTAAGAGCAATGTGAAACAGGACTAGTGCTTGGCAGACCACTAGTCAGCTTTGCTCTGCCTCTTGGTAAGACCTAAGGAGAGGGGACTTGTGGGATACATAAGACTATTAGAGGGTCAGTATTGTGCAAATGTCTTAAGCACTCTCGCTATGTACACGCGCCAAAGACTTTTACACAGTACTGTAGCCCCCTTGTCCCAAACCCCTCCCGCGGTGCTCCACCCTCACCGTTCCCATCGTCCTTTGCTCTCACCAGATTTTCAAGCTCGCTCCCCACTCCACGTGGACAGATACCGCACTGAGCAGAAGTCTAGCTGTCTAGAGGTGCCTTTCACGCAGTCCTGTAGCAGCAGGTTTGCTCTGCCATTCCATCATGGCTGATTTATTATCCCTCTCAACCCTTCTCCGTAACTTTTGATGCCCTTATTAACCGAGAACCAATCAACCTCTGGGTTTAAATGTACCCAGTGACTGGGCCTCCACAGCTACCCGAGGGCATCCTGAGACTCACCACCCTCAGGCTAAAATAATTCTTCCTCACCTCTGTTCAAAATCATTTCCCCTCTATCCTGAGGCCCTCTGTTCCTAAAATCCCCCACTATAGGAAACATCCTCTTCGCATCCACTGTACCAAGGTCCTTCCACATTTGATAGGTGTCAGTATTACAGAGGAGTAGAGGGAATTAACGAGGCACGGGAGAGGAGCTGGTCAAAGTTGATTGGAAGGGGACACTAGCAGGGGTGAAGGCAAAGCAGCAATGGCTGGAGTTTCTGGGAGCGATTTGAAGGTGTAGGGTAGATATATTCCATAGATTCACGAACCTGGTTCTACTGTCACCTTCTAGTCATTGTCTCTACCTTCCTTCTCCCTTCTACCCACTGGGTTCCAACTGCCAACATTTTTGTTCTTGTCATTCTCCGTAAGTTCCGCCATTTCCAACAGGCTCCAGCCACCGAGCGCATCTTTCCCTCAACCTGCACTTTCAGTAGGGGTATGACTCCCCGTCCATTCATCCCTCCTCGCTGATCTCCCTCCTGGCCCCGATCCCGGCAAGCAAGACGATTGATGCATCTTCCCTCCCCCACCACCGTTCAGGGACTCAAACACCACGAGCTTTTCCGGGATCGCCTGGTGTTCCCAGTGCGGCCTCCCCCAGACGGGGGAAATCCGACACAGACGGGAGGGGGGGAGCTCTTCGTCGAACATTTCCACTCTTCCCTCAGCATGAGGCAAGCCTTCCCGTTGGCTACCCACTTCAATTCAACTTCCCGTCCCCATTCTGACATGTCGGTCCGTGGTCCCCTCTACCACCACGATGAGGCCACACTCCCTGGAGGAGCACACCTCATATTCCAGACACGAGGAAATCTGCAGACGCTGGAAATCTGAGCAACACAGGCAAAACGCTGGAGGAACTCAGCGGTCCAGGCAGCATCTATGGAAAGAAAAGCCTATAGCTTCTTTATCTGGCTGGTTACTCCTTGCTTACCAGCCCTGGTGAAGGGTCTTGGCTTGAAAAGTTGACTGTTCATTCCCGTCCTTGGATGCTACCTAACCTGCTGGGTTCCTCCAGTATGTTGTGTGGGTTGTTCAACGTCTATGCTCTTCTGTCCCCTCAGGACCTTAGATATTTCAGTAAGCTCACCCATCATTCTTCGTAACTTCAATGAACTTTGTTCTTCTGAATTCAGCATTTTTGTGTGTCTTGCTCAAGATTTCCAGTATCTCTGGAGTCTCTTGTGTTTACTGTTTGTATCTTACTAGTTTCTGTTGCTATCTTTGGATGTTCTCCTTCCCCTTCCGGTTCCTTAACCTCAAACCTCATCTACACCACTATCAGATCCCCACATCCCTTAATCTCGAACCTATCTACTCCACCGTCAGACCCTCACATCCCATAACCTCGAACCTCGTCTATCCATGGACCCTGACATCCCTTAACCTCAAACCTCATCTACTCCACCATCAGACCCTCACATCCCTTAACCTCGACCCTCGTCTATCCATGGACCCTGACATCCCTTAACCTCAAACCTCATCTATTCCACTGTCTGACCCCCACATCCCTTTACTGTCTGAAATTCTTGTGGATTGCAGCCATTAAAGATGGGAGTTGGCAGGAACTTCTTCTTGCAGAAGGTTGGAATCCCTGACTTGGGATGTTGTGGAAGTGGAGTCACTCTGTGCAGAACTCATATGCACACACATATATATATAGATAGGGTGCATCGGACATTTGCACAGTGCTGTGTTTGTCAATGGGGATTGGAAAGCAAATTTGTAAATCTGATGGGAGCAAAGGATGTTGGGAATGCCACAGGAGGTGTGTGGGACAGGGGGCAGATAAGGAGTGCCAGGGGAGGGTGCAGTCACACCCACCCCTGAAACACCAGGCAAGGTCATTTGATTCCAAACAATTGGTTTACTGATCATTACAGAATGTCTCTCTGGTGCTTCCCTCTCTTTCCCCTTTTCCCAACCATGATTCCCCTCTCCCTGCCCCCTTCCCACTCTCACTCCACAGTAGAGACCCAGATCAGAATCAGGCTCATCGTCACTCATGTATGTCATGAAATTGCAGTACAGTGCAATACATAAAATTACCACAGTGCTGTGCAGAAGTCTGAGGCACCCTAGTTACAGATCTGTTCCTAAGGTACAGTAGATACAGTACTGTGTATCCAAGGCTGTAGTGGTTGTCCACAGGATAATTGAGGGTAATGGGAGAACGAGCAGGAAGGTGGAGTTAAGCCCAAGATCAGAGTGACCATGCCCTTTGAAAACACCAACGCCCAAAAACGAGAAAAGCTGTTAAAAAAAAGTGTGAGATACAGCCACTCCATCGCAGGAAAATCCCTCCCGACCATTCAGCAAATCCACAAGAAACACCGCCATGAAAAGACAGTATCCATCATCAGGTATTGATAATGACTGGGGTCACCTGTCTTGTAAAGACACTGCCCAGAAGAAAGCAATGGCAAACCACTTCTGTAGAAAAATTTGCCAGGAGCAATCATGGTCGTGGAAAGACCGTGATCGCCCATGTTACACCACATGGCACACAATGATGATCTCACACAACACGGCATGTTACAAACATGCCCCCAGCGGGGTGCGCTCAAATAGCCTCTGACAACCAAGTCCGGCTGCCTTCACTTGTGGCTTGGCTACCGTCAGGAGAGGGGACAAAGATGGGTTACTGACATCTTAGGACCAGTCGCGTCGGATAAATGAGGCTCGTCAGCCATGGTTGGCAGTTTATCTCTGAGAAAGAAAACTCTGATCTCAAACCCCTGCTGCCTTGTGGCTGCACCCAGTCATAGGTAAGGCTTCGTGAGTAGGCCTCGATGAAAAATGTGGAGCTGGAGCCCCTAAGGGTTGAGTTTAACGCTGACTGGCAGCTCCTGCTGATACCAAACTGTCTCGGTCCCCGCCGTTCTTTAGATTCCTCAGCTGCTTGGAGAGGGGGATCCTGTTACACGAGCAACAACTTGCTCTCCGTGTTGTACTGCCCCAGCTTGCCTATCACATAGACAGCTGGGATGCAATGTACAAGGCCAACCCTGACCAATGGAGGGCCTCTGATAGAGCGGACAGACAGTAACCTCCTCCCAGGGATTAAAGTGTCTAAACCAGAGGGCATGCATGAAAGGTGAGATGGTAAGTTCAAAGGAGACGTGAGAGGCAACATTTTTTTACTCATTTATGCAGAGAGTGGTGGGTTCCCGGAGAGGCACATCCATTACAAACTCTAACAAACATTCAGATAATCGTCTAAATGTGAGGAACTGGAAGGATATGGACATTGTGTAGGCAGAAGGGATTCATTTAGCTGGCCATTTGACTACTGATTTAATTGATTTAGCATAACTTTATGAGCTAAAGGGCCTGTTCCCATTCTGTTTCTGCAATTCTTTCTCCTTCAAGTATTTAACCGATATCCTTCAGAAGGCAACTCTTAAAATTTCTATCCACTGCCCAAACAGAATGTGCTTTCTAAACTTCAACTAATTGAACTGTTAGACAGCCTTCCCTCCCAACCCTTCTTGTCACCTTATATCCACCCCCCCCCCTCTGGTTATCAACCCCGGAGACTGATAGAGTAATGAAAGGGGATCTAAACACTTTCATCTAAAACATTCCATCAAATCTCCTGCGAGCATTGACTGTGCCGAGGAAAACGGTCACGTCTCTTCTCTCAACAACAATTCTTTCTCCCCTGGAACGGTTCCAGTGTGGGTCCCCTTCTGTACCTTGTCCAAAGCCTTGACAATATCCCAGCTGGTGGGAAGCTCAGTGTAGCAACCAAAACTCTGGCTGATGCCTCGTTTCTGTTTAAGTATTTAGCATAAAATCCCAGTTTTTGGGCTCTGCTCCGTTCCGTATGAAGCTCAGAAACACAAACATGATAGTGAAGTAGTTAGCAGAGCACTTCACAGCAGCAGCGACCCGGGGTTCAAATCCACCGCCCTCCGTGAAGAGCCTGTACCTTTCCCCCAGACCACGTGGGTTTCCTCCGGGTGCCCGGAAGATGTACGTGTTCGGGTTAGTCAGTCGTGGGCATGCTATGTTGGCACCAGATGCACGGCAACTCTTGTAGACTGCAACCCCCCAGCACATTTCAGAATCTGTTGGTTATTGCAACAGAAACACAGGCAACACACACAAGATGCTGGTGGAACGCAGCAGGCCAGGCAGCAGCTGTAGGGAGAAGCGCTGTCGACGTTTCGGGCCGAGGCTGGCCTGCTGCGTTCCACCAGCATTTTGTGTGTGTTGCTAGAATTTCCAGCATCTGCAGATTTCCTCGTGATTGCAACAAAAACACTGTATGTTTTGAGATTTTTATGTGCAGTAGGCGCCCTAGATTTTTTTAATATATGGTTTCAGAGGGTATGGCCTCCCCAGAGTCCCGATCCCAACATCATCCAAGCTGTCAAAGATTAGCCTGAGAAGACAGAGGCAAGTGCTAAAGCTGAAGTCTGCAGACAAACTGTGCCAATTTCTCCAAGGTGCTTCGAACAACCTGATTTATTTACTTACTGCCTGTTACGCCACGGCGTTTAGGGCAGCAATGAACGTCTTCCACCTCTATCTGTCCATGTCATCGCGCACAGATAAAGAAGGATTCTTCTTTGCTGCTTCCATAACAGTTCTTTTTTGACCAGTCAGGATTGTTATCCCTGACCTGAACCCCCAAACTTGGAGGACTGGTGGACCATTCTTAGCCTGGCCTCTGCCCTTTGACCTGTCTTTCGTGGGTGACCCTACCAAGAGCCAAAGCACAAGGCCTTGACTCCAGCCAACACAGCCCTCCAGGTTGTTGTGGCATGCAAGCCTCCAAACCCTACGACAAGGTTGTGGTCCTCTTGGAGGCTGGAGTAAGTCGCTAGCCAATTGTAAAACTACACGACTGTATCTAAAAGAATTGATACAGTTGTAAAGGCAGAGGTGGTCACACTAAATATTAGTTTTTATTGTTTACAGCTCTTCACAGTACTTTTTTCATATCTAGAAACTTCATTATTTCTGAAAACATCTTCAATTTATAGAATTTTTTTACATATGCCTAAGACCTTTGCACAGTACTGTACATGTGACAAATAAAGCTATTCTTTAACGTAAAAAAAGATGTGTCTTATTAACTTGTTAACCTTCAATGATTTCGGTGCAAACAGCCCCAGGTCTATGTTTTGTTCTCCTTCTCACACTATATGACTTGCTTTGTATTATTTCTCCTTGTTCTTCCTACCAAATTGTCACACTCGTACTTTGCCCTGTCAGATTTCACTGTTTGCCTCGTTCATTCAAAGTCCCTTCATTCAGAGTCAATTGGAAAGATAAGATCATTGGAAGACCTTGAGAGATTGGGCATGGAGAGTGTGTTCCCAATAGTGGATGAGTCTTGACCCAGAGGCCACAGCCTCAGGATAGAAGGATGTTGAGAGTAGACTTTATTACCAAAGTCCATATATGTCACCATATACAACCCTGAGATTCATTTTCCTGCCGGCATACCCAGCAAATCTATAGAATAATAACTAAAACAGGAGCAATGATAGATCAACCAGAGCGCAGAAGACAAATGTGAGTACCAATAAATAACGAGAACATAAGATAAGGAGTCTTTAAAGTGAGATTGTTAGTTGTGGGAAACATCACAATGATGTCCCTAAAGAACAGAGATGAAGAGGAATTTCTTTAGCCAGAGGGTGGCAAATCTGTGGAATTTGTGGAGGCCAGGTCACTGGGTATACTTGAGGTGGAGGTAGATAGGTCCTTGATTAGTAAGGGCATCAAAGGTTACAAGGAGAAGGGAGTTGAGATGGAAAATAGATCAGCTATGATGGAGTGGTGGAACATTCTCAATGTGCCGAAAGTTCTGATTCTGTTGCCATCTGTTTTGGCCTTCTGGTATATCACTCAATCGCCAAGAAGGACAAGAGTATCCAAGCCATATTGGCCATGCACGCAGTGTTCTTACTTCAACACCGAAACTCCTGACTCATGCATACTATAGAAGCATCTTCAGCATCTTCAGCATCTGCAGCTGGTCAAGAGGGCAGGTCTCCATTCCCTTACCAAGGGACAGCTAAGATTGGGTAATAAATTCTTGTCTTGCCAACAATACTCTTATCTTGTGCACTAAGTCCTCATCATTATGGGCCATGTTGTATGACATCATAATCATGGCTCATGTCATATGACATCATAATTATGAGTAATTTTATATGACATGGGCGATCATAATTGTTCCATGACCATGATTGTTCTTGGCAAATTTTTCTGTAGAAAATTCTACAGGGCAGTGCCCTTCTTCTGGGCAGTGTCTTTACAAGATGGAAGACCCCAATCATTATCAATACTCTTCAGAGATTGTCTGCCTGGCATCAGTGATCGCATAACCAGGCCTTGTGATCTGCACCGGCTGCTCGTACAACCATCCACCACCTGCTCCCGCAGCTTCACGTGACCCTGATCAGGGGGCTAAGCAGGTGCTACACCTTGCCCAAGGGTGACCTGTAGGCTAGCGGAGGGTAGGAGCACTTTTCACCTCCTTTGGAAGAGACAAATCTTCACCCCGCCACCCAGTAGGTACCTCCTGTACCTAATAAATTTCCCACTGAGTATATGTTCGTGGTCTTATACTGTTGTAACCCATCCACTTAAAGGCTCAACGTGTTGTGCATTCAGAGATGCTCTTCTGAACATCACTGCTGTAATGTGTGGTTATTTGAGTTAATGTCACCTTCCTATCAGATTGAATCAGTCTAGCCATTCTCCTCTGAACACTTATTAAGGAGCTTTTGCCCGCAGACCTACAAATCACTGGATTTTTTTTTGTTTTTTGCACCATTCTTACTAAACTCTAGAGCACAGGTTCTCAATGTTTTTATTTGCCACAGAGCCTTACCATTAACCAAGGGGTCCATAGATCCCAGGTTGATGGGAATCTGTACTCTAGGAACTGTTGTGGGTGAAAATCCCAGGAGATCAGCAGTTTCTAAGATACTCAAACCACCCCATCTGGCACCAACAATCATTCCACAGTCAAAGTCACTTAGTTTATATTTCTTCCACATTCTGAACTACAACTGAACCTCTTGACCATGCCTGCATGCTTTTACGCATTGAGCTGCTGCCACATGATTGGCCAATGAGATATTTGCTTTTCCAGACAGGTGTGCCTAATAAAGTGGCCACCTGGGTGTCGATCACTTGAGAATCTCATTTAGAGAGCATCTATAGGAAACAGCTCATTGACCACAATAAGCATATAGTCAGGTAGGAGAGGAAAATTCTCCTGAGGGAACTTCCAACAACAATTCAAAACTGCTGTGCAAGCTGATAAGGTGATCAAGAAGATGCCTGGTGTTCACCATCAGTAGTCGGGAGATGAAGTTCAAGGTAATGTTGCAGCTCCATAAACCCCTGGTTGGACCACACTTGGAATATTGTGTGTAGTTCCGGTCACCTCTTTATAGGAAAGACGTGGAAGTTTTAGAGAGGGGGTATAAGGATTACAGAACGGGTCTTACGACCCCAGGCAGCATCACTGATGATGTGTCCCATCACACCCCAGGGTGTACCTCAGCATCAGATATAATTTATTTATTGTTTATTTAGAGTTCCGGCACAGTTACAGGCTCCTTTAGCCCATCAAGTCATGTGGCCTGTGAACCTACTAACCCGTATGACTGGAATGTGGGAGGAAACGAGAGAACCGGGAGGAAACTCCCATAGAGAGAGCACGCAAACACCCGACAGACAGTGTCAGGACTGATCCCGGGTTACTGGTGGGCTGTAAAACTGCTACACTAGCCACTACGCTTCTATGTTGCCCTGTTAATCTCACCCTGGAGTAAGTCTGATTCCCCCCCCCACCCCCCAGTTTAAGATGACGAGCTATTCCAGTGTAACGTGTCGATACAACTCTCCCTGCCAGCAACCGCAGTCATTCTGAGATTCCTATCACAGTGTTGCTCTTCTCGCCCCTGACCTGTGCCTCCCATTAGCTGGAATGCCGCTGGAGAAACACGGGATCAGTGATTATCCTCGGCATACAGGATGGCGTGGCAGTGTAGTGGTTAGCTCAATGCTTTCCAGCGACCCGGGTTCAATTCCCACCGCTGCCTGTGGGGAGTTTGTACGTTCTCCCCGTGACCGCGTGGATTTCCTCCGGGTGCTTCGGTTTCCTCCCACAGTCCAAAGACGTACCGGCTGGTGGTTCAAGCCAAGTCAAGTTTATTGTCATTGAACTATATACATGTACACCATCAAACGAGATGACATTTCTCTGCACCAGGGTAGTACACATAACACACAATAATTTATGACAAACTAAAATATAGTAAAATTAAATATTGTAGGGTGCAGAACAGATTAACCGGTGACACTTCGAACGCAGGGAGTTCAGAAGCCTGACGGCCTGAGGGAAGAAACTGTTTTCCATCCTGACCGTTCTTGTCTTTATGCATCCGAGTCTCCTGCCTGATGGTAGAAAGTCAAAGAGGATGCTGGACGGACGGGTGGGATCGTTGATAATACTAAGGGCCCTGCGTACGCAGCACTCCTGGTAAATGTCCCCGATGGGTGGTAGGGAGACCCCTACAATCCTCTCGGCCGATCTCACAGTCCTTTGTAGGGAGTTCCGGTCCGATGCTCGGCTGCTCCCAGACCAGATGGAGATGCAGCTCGTCAGGACGCTCTCGATGGTGCTCCTGTAAAATTCAGTGAGGATAGGGGAGGGGGAGCCTCACTTGCCTCAATCTCCTTAGCAAGTGGAGGCGATGCTGTGCCTTCTTGTTCAGGGAGGTGATTTGACAGGACCGTGTGAGATCACCCACGGTGTGAACTCCCAGGAACTTGGTGCACTGAGCTCTCTGTACGGAGAGAGAGGTGGTTTGTCTTCACCTTCCTGAAGTCCACAATGATGGTGGTGAATTGCCCTGTGATTAGGTAAGGATTAAATCGGGAGATTGCTGGGCACCACGGCTCTCAGTACTGCGGTGTGTCTCAGTGAATATATGAGTATCTCCAGCATGCACCTGGCGCGCAAAGGGTTAGCAGAATTATTGTCTTTATAACTTTAATTACCCACCGAACACGCGGGACGTCTGAGCAGGAGCGGTGGCCATAATTCTCCCTCGACATTGTTCCTCCTGAGCTGTCAGGTCAGCCCACTCCCACTGGTGGAACATAAATCATCCCCTGCAGCTCCATGCTCTCTGTCTCCTCTCCGTTTAATGCTTACCAGATGGTGCCTGCTCCTGCCAACATACTGTGCAAGACAAAACGGTCGGAGCGCAGGAATTCTGCGCCCAGCCAGCAAGCCTTTCGGTAGATTTTGATACACTTCAGGAAGTCCTTTGCTCACAAGATGCCGTCGGCTCCCCAGCCTTCGGTCGGTATCCCTCTCTGCCTCATCGGCTCTCGCCTTCCTGGGAAGATATTCCCTGAAACCTATCTCCAGGACAAATCAGAAATAAAGCTAATTCCTTTCCGATTTTGTTCCTGTGACGATTTTTTGGAGCACTTTACATACTGAAGGTGCCATGTGCAGTCAGTGGCCACTTTATTAGATATCACCGGTACACCTGCTCATTAACGGATCGAAGGTTCACACCTATGTGTGCGGAACACAACTCTGAGATTCGTCTTCTTCAGGCGGCCATAAAATAAAGAAAAACCGGAGAAGCAGTCGGAAGAAGAGACGTCAATTGCCCACCCCACATGGGAAAAGGGAAGCAAAAACTCGCAAACCCAAAACTACCCTCAACCCCTCCCTCGCACAAACACTAACAGGTCACCCACGTGGAGAAACAGCAAGAACATCAAACCCCAAACCCCCAGCCCACCAATCAGCAACAAGAAAGAAATGGGTGAGGACACGGAAAAAAAACAGAGAAGCGAAAGATCCCAAAATGAATTGCAGTCCAATCCGTAAATATCAGAGTTCTGATAACATCCCTGAGGGCAACTGCTTGAGCCCGGCGGCCTTTCCGAGGGAAGCAAATATCTACAGTACTGTGAAAAACTCTTAGGCACAGATATATACATATAGCTAGGGTGCCTAAAGGCTGATGTTATACTTCTGCAGAAGGCTCTACGCCTATGGTAAACTATATGTATACCCGTCTGGACACGCCCCTCTGCTGACCGCTCCTGTGGCTCCTCCCACAGACCCCTGTATAAAGGCAATTGGAGGCACTGCTCCCCCCTCAGTCTCCAGGATGTTGTGGTCACTTTTGCAGCTAATAAAAGCCTATCTTTTGCCTCCCGTCTCCGAGAGTTATTGATGGCGCATCAATGCCCTAGCCTACGCAAGTGGCCTATGCCGTTGTGAGCATTTATACTTGTGCGTTGGTGTGTCTGCGTCACTCTGCAATTCACCGCCAAAGCACTAGTTGGCGGTGGGGCTTCTATGCCACTGTGTTGAGTTTCTTTGTAAACTTCAAACAATGGCGACTGAAACTGAGCGCATCGTGTTGGAGTTGGAGCTAATAAATGTTGAACAAGGGCTACTTCTATTGAAATTACTGGAATCAGGAAAGAGAGGAGACGTCGGAGGAGATGGAGTGTACGACCACTGGATGGATTGAGGCAGAAGGAGGGTGAATTTTCTGTGCTTGTCCGGCCACTGAGAGACATGAACGAGGAAATGCATTCCAAATATTATCAGATGTCGGCAGGTAGATTTGACGATTTGGTTGATCGTTCAGAAGCATCCGGAAATGCATAGGAGGAAATGCGATGCTACCAAGCGGACCAATCACAGTTGTTGCGGTCTGCGTCACCGCGACGCATAGTTACATTTTTGGGGAGGTGCGCATCAGGCTGCGGCGTAGGGTAGGGCATAAGGTACGCAGCTACGCCGTACCTACGGCGTAGATTCGATGTGGAAGTATAAATTGGCCTTAAGACTTCTGCACAGTGCTGTATTTGTCAACGTGGAGCGGAGAGCGAGTTTGTAAATCTGGCGGGAGCAAAGGCTGTCGGGAATGGTGAGGGTGGAGCGCCGCGGGAGGGGTGTGGGACAGGTGGCAGAGGAGGAGTGTCAGGGGTGGGGGGTGGCACAGGTGCAGAAACACCCAGCCCTGAGACACCAGGGAAGGTCATTTGATTCCAAACAACAGGTTTGTTGATCAATACCACATTCCATAAACAGTTCTGTGCAAAATCTTAGGCACACATACAAATATATATTGCCAGGGTACCTGAGACTTCCACACAGTGCTGTAGTAACTTTATGTATTGCACTGTACTGCTGACACAAAAAAAAACAAATTTCATGACATATGTGAGTGATGACAAACCTGATTCTGATCGGGGTCTCCAGAGTGGACTTGTTTGGGACAACTCCAAAAGAACCAAAGCTACCCGAGAAAATAGCCAGGATTCCATTTGTTTATTTGGGACACTATACCACTCAACTGGGGCAGGAAATTGCTGCTGAACAGTTTCTAGTTAGCAGCAGTTACACGCACTGCATAGACATTAAACGCTACACTTCCACACGTACAACACGCTGGAGGAACTCAGCAGGCCGGGCAGCATCTGTGGAAACGAGCAGTCATCGTTTCGGGCCGAGACCCTTCGTCAGGTCTGAAGAGGGAGGGGGCAGGGGCTCTATAAAGAAGGTGGGGGGAGGGGAGAGGGTGCCAGGTGAAAAACCAATCAGAGGAAAGATCAAGGGGTGGGGGAGGGGAAGCAGGGAGGGGATAGGCAGGAAAGTTGAAGAAGAAATGTAGGGTGAAAGCACAATGGGTAGTAGAAGAAGGCAGAATCATGAGAGAGGTGATAGGCAGCTGGAAGAGGAGGCAGAGTGAAGGTGGGATGGGGGAAGGGAGAGGGAGGGAACTACTGGAAGTTGGAGAATTCGATGTTCATGCCAAGGGGCTGGAGACTACCCAGACGGTATGTTGTTCCTCCAACCAAAGTTTGTCCTTATCATGGCAGTAGAAAAGGCCGTGTATGGACATATCTGAACGGGATTGTGAAAAATGTGAAGAAAACACTACACTGTGCTTCAAGCGACCAATTTTTAAATAGGATCAGTTGTCTGTTCTTCTGTTCAAAAAGTAGTGATTTTTGTCACTGATATTTTGCAAGACATAAGCAGTAAGACATTTAGAACTGTTTTGCTCACTGAGATTTCAAAAATTCATGCCTGGAGATGCCAGATACAGCCCAGGTGAAAATGAAATTATTTCACTACTTCAACAAGTTAGGAACTGCAAAAAAAGTTTGAAGTTATTGGCAATCATCTTCAATGTGACAATGAAAATGAAGATTTGGAGGATACAAGCATTGAATGTATTGTATGAAGGCAGTCCATTACCTGTGCTAGGTGTCTGTGCTGATTTTGTTCAGTCAGTCAAAAGATCATTGTATTTCTTTCTATTAATCCACTGGGTAAAGGTTTAATATAATTTATTCGTGATAAATTAGCATTCTTACGGCGTGCCCCTGTGGATAAAACTAGAATGGCTTGGGAGCATGATTTAAATATCTCTTTATCTGATGAGACTTGGGACTAGATTCTCAAATTGGTTAATTCAATCTCCCTTTGTGCTCACCATTGCCTTTTACAGTTTAAGATTGTTCATAGAGCCCATATGTCTAAATCTAAACTATCTCGATTTTACCCTAATATTAGTCCTCTTTGTGATAAATGCAAAAGGGGCAAGGCCTCTCTTATTCATATGTACTAGTTCTGTCCCAGCTTGGAGAAATTTTGGAAAGATGTCTTCATAACTTTATCTTATATTCTGAATCACCACTTCGAACCTAACCCTTTAATTGCTTTGTTTGATTTTTTGGGTGAGACAGATTTACATTTGAGTTCGACTAACTGTCGAATATTATCTTTCGCTTCTCTCCTGGCTAGACATTTAATCCTCCTTAGATGGAGAGATGTTGCCCCACCCACGCATGCTCAATGGCTTAATGATATTATGGCCTGCTTGGACCTTGAAAAAATTCATTATTCAGTTCTTAATTCGGATATAAAGTTCCATAAGGTCTGGGGACCTTTTATCGAGTACTTTCATAACCTTCCTCTTAACTAAGGTTTTTTCTTTCGGTCCCTTGCTTTCAGCTCTTTTTTTTTGGTAGTAAGCATTATTATCTTCTGTTTTTAAGTGTGTTTACAGTTTTGGAGGATTGAATGTCCTGATTTATGTTCTCTATATTGTGTTGTGGTTGGTCTGGAGTTCTTTTTGTTGCGGGGCTTGGGGAGGATACTAATTTTACATGTCTTCAATTTGGGTGCTTTCTCAATTATCTTTTTTATATTATATTATTATTGTATGTTTATTTTTGCACTGTATTAATTTTCTTCATTTTGATTTGGGTTTTTTTTCTATCTGTAGCGATGTAGAAAATGCATAAAAAATGAATTAAAAAAAGATCACTGGATCAATTCCTCTGATGAAAACTATTAGGAACTAATACACAAACTTTATTGTACTGTAGTACTATTCATAGTGTTCCAATTTGTTCTATATTTCATTTAAGTATGTAATTTGTTACTCAGTTTGTCTTTTTTATATCTCTTTATCTATTTCCATGAAACTTTGACTAATTGGGGTAACCACTTAATTGGGCCAAAATACACTGGTCGCGATGTGTTCCAATTAACCAGAATCTTAACCTTGCATTTAATGAGCTGAATTGGATCAGTTACACAGTTACTCAGCCGTCAAATCCCCCGTTGCTTGAAGACATAGATTCTTTAGTGCCTTAGGTGTTGTCTGGTAACTCGTTTTATCCCCAACTCACCCACTCGATGGGGGAGTTCCAGTGGATATAGTGTACCTTGATTTTCAGAAGGCATTTGATAAGGTCCCACATAGGAGATTGGTGGGTAAAATCAAAGCTCAGGGCATCGGGGGGAAGACATTGACATGGATAGAAAACTGGTTGGCAGATAGAAAGCAAAGGGTAGCGGTGAATGGGTGTTTCTCGGAATGGCAGGTGGTGACTAGTGGGGTGCCACAGGGCTCGGTA
This sequence comes from Hypanus sabinus, assembly GCF_030144855.1. Taxonomy (NCBI): domain Eukaryota; kingdom Metazoa; phylum Chordata; class Chondrichthyes; order Myliobatiformes; family Dasyatidae; genus Hypanus; species Hypanus sabinus. The sequence goes on along the minus strand of NC_082731.1, from coordinate 42,633,050 downwards.
TTGGGACCAAAGCTGTTTACAATTTATGTCAACGATTTAGATGAAGGCATTGAGAATAACATCAGCAAATTTGCTGTTGATACTAAGCTGGGTGGCAGGGTGACATGTGATGAGGATGTTAGGAGAATTCAGGGTGACTTGGATAGGCTGGGTGAATGAGCAGATACTTGGTAGATGGCGTTTAATGTGAATAAGTGTGAGGTTATCCACTTTGGGAGTAAGAACAGGAAGGCAGATTATTATCTGAACGGTGTAGAGTTAGGTAAGGGAGAAATACAAAGAGATCTAGGAGTCCTTGTGCATCAGTCACTGAAGGTGAATGAGCAAGTGCAGCAGGCAGTGAAGAAGGCTAATGAAATGTTGGCCTTTATTACAAAGGGAATTGAGTACAAGAACAAGGAAATCCTCTTGCATTTGTACAGAGCCCTGGTGAGACCACACCTGGAGTATTGTGTACAGTTTTGGTCTCCAGGGTTAAGGAAGGACATCCTGGCTGTGGAGGAAGTGCAGCGTAGATTCACAAGGTTAATTCCTGGGATGTCTGGACTGTCTTACACAGAGAGGTTAGAGAGACTGGGCTTGTACACGCTGGAATTAAGGAGATTGAGAGGGGATCTGATTGAAACATATAAGATTATTAAGGGATTGGACAAGATAGAGGTGGGAAGTATGTTCCAGATGCTGGGAGAGTCCAGTACCAGAGGGCATGGTTTGAGAATAAGGGGTAGGTCATTTAGGACAGAGTTAAGGAAAAACTTCTTCTCCCAGAGAGTTGTGGGGGTCTGGGATGTACTGCCTCAGAAGGTAGTGGAGGCCAATTCTCTGGATGCTTTCAAGAAGGAGCTAGATAGGTATCTTATGGATAGGGGAATCAAGGGATATAGGGATGGCAGGAACCAGGTATTGATAGTAGATCTCAAAATGGCGGTGCAGGCTCGAAGGGCCGAATGGTCTACTTCTGCACCTATTGTCTATTGTCACTCCCTGTGGCAGTGATGTTCATAAACTCGTAGCTCCCTCAGGAAAGAAGAATTTTATCAGTTTCCCAGGCCATCCAGTGTGTTAGTCAACTGCCAGCAGATAACTGAGGATCACTGGCCTCGTTGGTCTCATCTTTGTGGCCATTTTCCATTCTGTAGCAGTCAGTGTGTCTGCTGCTTTGTTCCGATTCGGACCGCAGCCTCAGATTCAAATTTCAATTTACTTCTCAGACATATACAGTGAAATGCTTGCAACCGACGCACCAAAGGATGTGCTGGGGGCAGCTCACAAGAGCTGCCGCGGATTCCAGCGCCAGCGTAGCGTGCTCGGCGGAACAGCACAGAACGCAACCAAACAGCCAACGCCAATCGGCAAAGCAGCAACAGCGGAACTGACCCCATTCCTCCCACCCACGCGTCCAGACACGTACACGGTCTCCTAACCCCAGGACAGGCTGTCTTTTTTGCTCTCCAGTAGGCTAGTGCATCTGCAGACTTTGGACCCTGATTCCCCCCCCACCCCGTGGATTCACAAAGATCTGCAGACCCAGTCTCTGTCCTTGGAGCATGGACTCCTGGACTTCCGATCAGAATCAGAATCATATATCTACGGTTCTGTGTCTGTGTCTTAGGCACATATATATATATATATATTGCTAAGACTTTTGCATGGTACTGTAGTAATTTTATGTATTGCACCGTATTGCCACAGCAAAAAAAGCAAATTTCATGACATATGTGAGTGATGATAAACCTGATTCTGATCTGGGTCTCTATTGTGGACTGAGAGTGGGAAGGGGGCAGGGAGAGGGGAATCATGGTTGGGAAAAGGGGAAGGGAGAGGGGAGGGAGCGGGAAGCACCAGAGAGACATTCTGTAATAACAAAGGTGACTTCCAATAGCATGTTTGTAGAAGTTCGTTAGAGCGTTCAGTGTCAATCTGGGCCTCAACCTTCCAGGAAAGTAAAGACACTGATGCCTTTCTAGTGGTTGCATCTAGATGCTGGGCCTAGGAAAGGTCATCCGATCTGTTAACACTCAGGAGTTTAATGCTGAGCCTCTCCACCACTGATCCACCATTGCAGACTGGCACACATTCACCCTCCTTGTGCAGGGAAAAGTAGGATATTCTCAGGAAATGGTGAATGGGGTTTCTCTCGTTCGTTATGTGCCATGTCGTATGACATCATCATTGCGGCCCGTGTCGTATGGCATCATCATTATGTGCCGTGTCGATGACATGGGCGATCATGGTCCCTCCATGACTGTGAATTTTCTTGGCAAGTTTTTCTACAGAAGTGGTCTGCCATTGCCTTCTTCTGGGCAGTGTCTTTACAAGATGGGAGAACCCAACCATTATCAATTCTCTTCAGAGATTGTCTGCCTGGCGTCAGTGTTCACATAACCAGGACTTGTGATCTGCACCGGCTGCTTGTACGACCATCCACCACCTGCTCCCATGGCTTCATGTGACCCTGATCGGGGGGCTAAGCAGGTGCTACACCTTGCCCAAGGGTGACCTGCAGGCTAGCGGAGGGAAGGAGCACCTTACACCTCCTTTGGTAGAGACGTATCTCCACCCCAACACCAATGGTTGGCAGATACAGAGTGGGCTGCCTGTTTCTGTGATAAATAACTCTGTGACGCTGTCTAAGTATGGCAGTGGTTAACACAACACGCAACCTTCACAGCGATCGGATACAATTAACGTTGCCCTCAGGAAGGAGTGTACTTTCTCTCCGTGACCGCGTGGGTTCCCACAAGATCTCCGGTCTCCTCCCACATTCCAAGGATGCAGCAGTGAGCAGGTTAGTCACTCATGGGTGTAATTGGTCAGCGTGGGCTCACTGGGTTGGAAGGACTTGTAACAGGGCTGTACCTCCACCCTGGGTGACGTACCCAGAGCAAATGGCGCTAACGTCTTAGGCACAGGGTAAAAAATTCTGTAAAGTGAAAATGCTTTCAAAAATAATGAAAAGTTCCTAAATATCAAAAAGGCAGTATACAGTTAAAAAAAATAAATTAAATCAATATTTGTTGTGACCACCCTTTGCCTTTAAAACTGTATCAATTCTCTTAGGTAGACTGTCGTGTGGTTTTATAAGAAAATCGTCTGGCAGGTTATTCCAAACATCTTGGAGAACTTGACACAGTTCTTCTACAGATTTCAGCTGTCTCGCTTGGGTCTGTCTCTCCAGGTAATCCGAGACAGCCTTGATGATGTTGAGATCAGAGCTCTGTCGAGGGCATACCATCTGAAACCATATAAAAATCAAGAGTGCCGATGACTCACTGTTACCATCAGTTAGGAGGAGGTACAGGAGCCTGAAGACACACATTCAATGATTCAGGAACAGCTTCTTCCCCTCTGCCATCAGGGAGGGGGTACAGGAGCCTGAAGACACACATTCAATGATTCAGGAACAGCTTCTTCCCCTCTGCCATCAGGGAGGGGGTACAGGAGCCTGAAGACACACATTCAATGATTCAGGAACAGCTTCTTCCCCTCTGCCATCAGGGAGGGGGTACAGGAGCCTGAAGACACACATTCAATGATTCAGGAACAGCTTCTTCCCCTCTGCCATCAGGGAGGGGGTACAGGAGCCTGAAGGCACACACTCAACGATTCAGGGACAGCTTCTTCCCCCTGCCATCCGATTCCTAAATGGACATTGAATCTTTGGACACTAACCTCACTTTTTCTGTATTTGCACTTTTAAAAAATGTATTCAATATCTGTAATTGATTTACTTATTTATTATTATTATTTTATTTATTTTTTCAATAGATAATAGATCAATAGATACAATAGATTATGTATTGTATTGAACTGCTGCTGCCAAGTTGACAAATTTCACGTCACATGCCGGTGATAATAAACCTGATTCTGATTCTGCACAGTACTGTATCAAAGACCCACCATCAAGGCCATGCCCTCTTCTCACAGCTACCATCCGGCAGGGGGTTCAAAAGTCTGAAGTCCGGGTACAGGAACAGCTATTTCCCTTTAACCAGTCAGTTCTTGAGCCAAGCTGCACAATCCTTCAGCTTATCGACACCAGGACCCTAGGTTTTGCCTTTAGGTTAATCTGCTTTAGTTTCCTTTCATCCCTTTAAAACGACACACTTCACTGATTTGTCACAGTACCAGGTACACACAGTGGCCACTTTATTAGGTACAGGAGTGGAACCCGTTGTGGTTGTCTGCTGCTGTAGCCTGTCCACTGCAAAGTTGGACACGTTGTGCATTCAGAGATGCTCTTCGTGTGTAACCTGTGGTTATTTGTCACCTTCCTGTCAGCTTGGACATTCTCCCCTGACCTCTCTCATTACCAAGGAGTTTTTGCCCCAGAACTGGCACCCGCTGGATGCTTTTTGCCTTTTGCATCATTCTCTGTAAACTCTAGAAACTGTTGTGCGTGAAACTCCCGGGACATCAGCAGTTTCTGAGATACTCCAATACAAAAGAGAGTTACAGCTACTAGGGTAGGCAGTGGATACAGAAGAGGAAACTGTGTGGACTCGGTTAAGGCTGGGGCACTGTGCACTAAACAAAACATTGAAAATGACAGGGAAACACCAGACGGGATTGTGTGCAGAATGTCAGGAAGAGGAGTCAGGCCTTTAGTTCTGAGTCGCAGGAAGTATGGGATACAGAGAGAGATGATGAGAATTAATCTAAGGGAATTGGGGGTGCAGGAATTCACATTAAAAGGGTTGCTGGGCAGGGGTGAGAGGGTACTTCTGGCTTTCTTAAGGGATATGGGTTTTTTTTATAGGATACGATGGATAAGCAGGAATAGGGTACTAGGATGGCCAAAGAAGGAAGGATAAAGTGTAGATTGGGGGGGGGGGGGGAGTGTGTGTGTGTGTGTGTGTGTGTGTGTGTGAGAGAGAGAGAGAGAGAGATTGGGTGAAGGGATTTAGAATGTGCACCTATTGTCTGATCCACACTCCAGAGCAGAAGGTGGCGGTAATGCACCGTTAAGCTGGGTGCTAACTGCCGTAAAACAAGAAGTTTCTGACATACTCAATCCACCCCGTCTGGCACCAACGGTCAAAATCACTCAGATCACATTGCTTCCCCACTCTGATGTTTGGTCTGAGCAACAACTGAACCTCGTGACCGTGTCTGCGTGCTTTTATGCATCCCGTTGCTGCCGCATGATTAGATGTTTGCACGGTGGCGTAGTGGTTAGCACTAACACTTTACAGTACAGCCGACTGGGGTTCAATTCCTGCCGCTGCCCGTAAGGAGTTTGTACGTTCTCCCCGTGTCCGTGTGAGTTTTCTCCGGGTGCTCCGGTTTCTTCCCAAATTCCAAAGACTGTGTTGGTACAGGCTGGTAGGTTAGTCGACTATTGTAGATTGTCCCGGGATTAAGCTAGGGTAAAATCAAGGGATTACTGGACAGCGTGCTTTGAAAGCCTGCAGGGCCTATTCCATCTTGTATTTCAATACAATAACTACATTTATTAATTAAATAGATTGATAGGTAAATAATATATATATATAAATAGATAGATACAGAAGGAAATATGTACATGTGTACCTAATAAAGTGGCCACTGATTGTACTGTTTTTAAATTAAAAGGTGTGTTGCTTTTTTAGACCGTAAAATCTGCTGGTGCAGCACCACGAGAGTCCCAAGCATGCCAGATTAATGGGGTTTTACTCTGTGCTGTAGATGGTCTCTCAGCCTCGGAGTAGGATGCGATTCTCCCGAGGAAAGTTAAGATCTTGCACCAGTCTGAGGCAAGGTCACACTTTCAAAGTGGTCGGATCGATGGGAATCCTCCAGCTGCCCTGCGCTGCTGTCTGTCAACATTAAGATGCAGAAAAGATTCAAGCGGCTGCTACCAGGACTGGAGGGCTCGAGCTGGAAACCGAGGCTGGATAGGCCGGGGCTGCTAACCGAGGAAGGTGGGAGGCCAGGGGTAGATTTTATACCGGCTGATAAATCGTAAGGGGTAAAGGGACGGTAGATGATCACAGACTTTTCCCCAGGATACAGGAGTCTAAAACTAGAGGGCAGAGGTTTAAGATGAAAAAGGAGAAGATTTAATCAAGGATTAAGTATTAATTTTATTCACAGTTACATGCATTAAGTGTTTGCTCTGGCGTGACATGCAACAAAAACTACAATTGTAACGAATAAAGAATTATATAAAGTAAGTAAGAAGTTAAAGTACGTATCCTCCAAGAGGACCACACCTTGTCGTTGAGCTTGCGTGCCTCAGTGACCCAGGGAGCCATGTTGGCTGGAGTCAGGGCTTTGTGCTTTGGCTCTTGGTAGGGTCACCCACGCCAAAGGGTCAAAGGGTAGAGGTCAGACTAAGACTGGTCCACCAGTCCTCCAGGTTCAGGGATTCAGCTAAAACCCCTGACTGGTAAAAACAAAATTGTTATGGAAACAGCAATGAAGAATCGTTCTACATCTGAGTGTGACGGTATTCCTGAGTCTCCACCCGGGACTTGCGTGACTGAGGGTAGTGAAAACCGAGAGGAGGTTACTGACACGATGAAGGAAGCCCTGAACACCGCCAGAGATGGAGGATCTTCACTGCTGCCCTAAACGCCAACGGTGTGACAGGCAGGAAGTAAATAAAGTACAGATATGGGATAAAGTGTGCATAACTACCAGCATGTGTATAGAATGAGGGGCACAACAGCACAGAGGTTAACTTAACACTGTAACAGCGCCAGCAATCCAGGCTCAATTCTATCTCTGTCTGGAGTTTGTACATTCTCCCCGCGATCGTGTGGGTTTCCTCCGGGTGCTCCTGTTTCCTCCCACATTCAAAAGAGGTGGGGGTTAGGAGGTTAGTCGGTCACATGGGTGTAATTGGGCGGCATGGGCTCGGAAGGGCCCTGTTACTGTGCTCTATCTCTAAACAAAAACCTCGAGGGACAACTTTCTCCGGACGGGGGGGGGGGGGGGGGGTCGGCACATGGAATGAGATGATGGAAGAAGTGGTTGAGGCAGGTAAATTTGCAATCTGAAAACATTTGGACGGGTGCGTGGATAGGAAATGTTAGAGGACTATGGGCAACAAGAGGCAAATTGAACTTACTCGGGGGGGGGGGGGGGCAGTTTGGTTGGCATACGTGAGTTGGGCCAAATGGGGTGCAACTCTATAACTCTGAGGGGTAATCAGATTTCTGGGCTAGACCAGTACCGTTCTGTATCTTGAATCAGAATCAGGCTTGATCACCCAGTTCGGGCGTGGCCCAAGTGTGCAGTGAGAGGCACTGAAACAGGTCGATAGATCAGACTTTAATGCAAGCGGTGTTGAAGGAAGATAAAACAATAAACGCTAGGCCAAACAGGGCCGTTGACTAAAACCCTCAAATGGAAAACGAAGCCCACACTGCGGCTGAAAGGAACAACAAGGAATAAAACGAACACCGTGAGTCTTGACTCGACAGTCCAGTTTCTCAGGCAAGGCAGAAGGGATGCAGCGAAGTCTGCCCGTGTCCAAGTCTCGACAAGTACGACAGAATGAATGGAGTTAAATACTATCACAGTGAAGTAACAATTAGCTGACACGTGCATATTCATGAGTGCAATTGCCGCATATGATGCGCTGCCGAATCCGTGGTTGTGACAGGTTTAATATCACTGGCATGTTGGTCGTGAAGTTTGTTGTTATGTGGCAGCAGGACAATGCAATCACCATTGTCATCATCATCATGTGATGTGTCATACAACGTGACGATCATGATCTTTCCATGGCCATGATGGTTCTTGGTAACTTTTTTCTACAGAACTGGTTTGCCATTGCCTTCCAGACAGTGTCTTTACAAGATGGGTGACCCCAGCCAGTATCAATACTCTTCAGAGATTGTCTGCCTGGCGTCAGTGATTGCATAACCAGGACTTGTGATCTGCACCGGCTGCTCATACGACCGTCCACCACCTGCCCTCATGGGTTCACATTACCCTGACCGGGGGCTAAGCAGGTGCTACACCTTGCCCAAGGGTGATCTGCAGTCCAGCGGAGGGAAGGAGCGCCTTACACCTCATTTGGTAGAGACCTATCTCCACCCCGACATCCAAAATGTAATACATAATAATTAAAACTGTAAATTACACAGCAAACTGTAAGTAATGCAGAAACAGAGGGAAAAAAAAGAAGTGAGGTAGTGTTCACCGGTTCAATGTCCATTCAGAAATCAGCGAGCAGAGGAGAAGAAGCTGTTCCTGAATTGTTGAGTGTGTGCCTTCAGGCTCCTGTACCTCCTCCCTGATGGTAGCAATGAGAAGAGGGCATGACCTGGATGATGCGGGTCCTTAATGATGGATGCAGCCTTTTTGAGGCATCGCTCCTTGGAGAATGCGCTCCACGGTACATCTGTAGAAATTTATGAGTGCCTTTGGTAACAGATCAAATCTCCTCAAACTCTTCATGTAACATAACCACTGCTGTAGCTTCTCTGTAGCTGCATCGATATGTTGGGCCCAGGATAGTTCCTGAGACACGTTGACACCCAGGAACTGGAAAATGCTCTCACTTTCCACTGCTGATGCCTTGATGAGGACTGGTTTGTGTTCCCTTGACTTACCCTTCTGAAATTCACAATCAGCTCTTTGGTCTTACTGACAACTGAGTGTGAGGTTGTTACTGCGACACCACTCAACCAGCTGATGTATCTCGCTCCTGTGCACCCCCTCGTCACTAACTGAAATTCTGCCAACCACAGTTGTGTTGTCAGCCAATTTATAGATGGCTTTTGAGCTGTGCACGTCCATACAGTCATGGGCGTAGAGAGGGTAGACCAGCTGGCTAAACACTCATCCCTGAGGTCCGCCATTGAGGTTGAGATGTTGCTAAAATACTCTCAAACTTCTTCAGATGTACTGCAGAGAGAATTCTAACTGGCTGCAACACTGCCTGATATGGGGGAGGGACCTACTACACAGGATCAAAATAAGCTACAGAGAATTGTAAAATTAGTCAGCTTCATCGTGGGGACAAGCCTGTGTTGTAACCAGACGCCTTCAAGGAGCGACGCCTCAAAAAGGCAGCGTCCATCATTAAGGACCCCCTTCACCCAGGTCATGCCCTCTTCTCATCGTTACCGTCAGAGAGGAGGTGCAGAAGCCTGAAGACACACATTCAGAACAGCTTCTGTCATCCGATTTCTGAACGGACATTGAACCCATGAACACTACCTCACTACTTTTTAAAATTTCCTTGTTTTATTCATATATATATATATATATATATATATTTTAATTTATATATATATATATATATATATATAGAGATATAGATATATATATATAAATAAAATACACACACGCACGCACGCACGCACGCACACACACACACACACACACACACACACACACACACACACACACACACGTGAACCCTGCAGAATTTTCTCTATTTCTGCATAGGTAGGTCATAAAATGTGATGAGATCTTCACGTAAGCCCAAAAACTTAATTAAATAAATAACACAAAAAACCATTATACTTGTTCATTTATTTATTCAGAAAAATGATCCAATATTACATGAATTTGTTGGAAAAAGTATGTGAACCTCTGGGGTAATGCCTCCTGCAAAAGCTATTTGGAGTTAAGTGCTCCGATCAATGAGATGAGATTGGAAGTGAGGGTTGCAGAGGTATCCTGCCCTATAAAAAAAGACACACAAAGTCAGATTACTGACAGAGCCTGTTCTTCTTAAGAAAGATTTGTTTACATGCACCAAAGCAACTTTCAGAGGACTTTAGAGGAAGAATTGTGGAGGTGCGTGAAGCTGGAAAAGGCTACAAAAGCATTTCTAAAGACCTGAGAGTCCATCAGTCCGCAGTAAGAGAAATCGTCTACCATTGGAGGACTGGGAGAATTTTAGAGTCATTTCATTGCAAAATCATACAGTATGGAAAAAGGCCATTCAGCCCATCTTGTTTGCACCAACCAAAGGGCACCCTTCCATACTAAGCCAACTTCAAAGATTCAAAGTACATTTATTATCAAAGTGCAAATGCTGTATCCAACCCTGAGAGTTTTCTTCTCCACAGACAGCCACAAAACATAGAAAACCATGGAACCCGTTCAAAGAAAAACATTAAGACCCTCTCCCCCCCAACATGCAAAAACAATCAAATTTTAAAAACGTAAAAAAAACACAGAATGTAAAACGCAAAATCGAAAGAGTGCAGCCATATTCAGTTCCAACGGGTAGACAGTCACAAGGTTGCAGGCGAGTACTCAGGATGTAAACGGCACAGCTGGCAGGTGTGTTTACAGACATTTTTAATCTCTCCCTCTCCCAGTGTAGAGTGCCCTCCTACTTAAAATTATCCACCATTGTCCCTGTACCAAAAAAGACCAAAGTAACATGACTGAACGACTGGCATCCTGTCGCACTCACCTCAATGATAAGCAAATGCTTTGAGAGGCTGGTCAAGGACCACATCTGCAGCATGCTAACACCCACACTGGACCCCTACAATTCGCCTACCGACACAACCGATCGACAGGTGACACAATAGCCACATCTCTACACACCACCCTTACACACCTGGAGAAGTGGGATGCTTCTGTGAGAATGCTGGTCTAGGACTACAGTTCAGTATTCAACACCACAATTCCCTCCAGGCTCGACAAGAAGCTCAGAGACCTCGGCCTTCACCCTCCTTTGTGTAGGTGAATCCTAGACTTCCTGTCAGACCACTGGCAGGTGGTAAAAGTGGGGTCCCTCACCTCTGCCCCTCTGACCCTCAACACAGGAGCCCCTCAGGGCTCTGTACTAAGCCCCCTCCTTTACTCCCAGTATACCCATGACTGTGTTGCCACCCACAGCTCCAATTTGCTAATGAAATTTGCTGACAACACTGCACTGATCGGCCTAATCTCAAATAATAATGAAGCCACCTACAGAGAAGAAGTCTGACAAAAACAACCTCTCCCTCAATGTCACAAAAACAACGGAGCTGGATTACAGGAGGAATGGAGACAGGCTCACCCTTATTGACATCAATGGATCTGGGGTTGAGAGGGTGAACAACTTTAATTTCATTGGCAGAAACGTCACTGAGGACCTCACATGGTCTGTACACACTGGCTGTGGGGTGAAAAAGGCACAACAGTGTCTCTTTCACCTCAGACACTTGAAGAAGTTTGTTGTGGGGCCCCAAATTCTCAGAACTTTCTATAGGGGCATGATTGAGAGTATCCTGACTGGCTGCATCACTGCCTGGTATGGGAACTGTACCTCCCTCAATCGCAGGACTCTGCAGAGAGTGGTGTGGACAGCCCAGTGCACCTGTAGATGCGAACTTCCCACTATTTAGGACATTTACAGAGACAGGTGTGTAAAAAGGGGGCCTGAAGGATCACTGGAGACCCGAGTCACCCCAACCACAAACTGTTCCAGCTGCTATCATCTGGGAAACGGTACCACAGCATAAAAGCCAGGACCAACAGGCTCCGGGACAGCTTCTTTCACCAGGCCATCAGACTGATTAATTCATGCTGACACTACCATATTTCTATGTTATATTCACTGTCCTGTTGGACATACTATTTGTTATAAATTACCAGAATTGCACATTTAGACGGTGATGTAACATAAAGATCTTGACTCATGTATTTGAAGGAGGTAAGTAATAAAGTCAGTTCATTCTGTTTATTCCTGAGCAGCTTCATTTGTTATCTGCAGGCGGCCCCAATGAAAATCCCAAAACATGTATCTTTTTGCACATATTTTGCGTGGTTGTGTTTTACTGGTATCCTATGTGCGTTTTCTATTTGTGTGTGCAAGGATCAGGCCTCAAGCCGTGCTGTTGCCTGTTTAGAGCCACTGGGGAGAGGTGTCGGAGCCGGTGCACTCCACTGGGGGGCAGTGTGTGGCAGCGACATCCAGGCTGCAGTCGGTGCTGCCCGCCCAGTATTCGCTCGGCAGAAGACAAGCTCTGTTGCGGCTCGAATCCGGACTTCTCTTATTTTGCGGCCAAATCTTACTGATACCTGTATGTGCCTGCTACGTGCTGCATGACTGCTGCACCTGGGCCCCGTTTGGTGGTATTCATATACGGTCGAAGGACAATCAAACTTGAATTGAAAATAGCAACAAATAAAAAGGAGTCACCACAAAGCAGAAACACATCATAACGTGTAATAGATTCCAATCCACAAACCACCTTGATTAAACCGTCTCTCAGCCTTTCCTCCACAGCCTAGACAAATCATCTGGACCCATCTTAGAGTCCGTGTAGAATTATACAGCATGGAAACAGGCCTTTCGGCCCACTGAGTCCATGCTGGCCATCAGGCACCTACTTTGACACTATTCCCATTCAACTCTCCCCACGCTTCCAGCAGCTTGCTACTAGTTCTCCTACGCACGAGGAGCAATATACAGTATCCAATTAACTTACCCATCTTAGGACGCGGGAGGAATCTGGAGTGAGTATTGCTCCAAGGTGGTGGGCGAGGAGCTCAAACTCTAAACAGAAAGCACCAGGGGCCTGGGCCATTAGAGCTATGAGGCAGTGGCTCCCCTCACCACACTTCTCCGCTGCCCCAATCCGCGGAGAGAGAAACAAAATTATTATTATTCATGCAGACTGATCAGTCACTCACGCAAACGTGAAGAAGCATTTTAAGAGAACAGGGAGGCGGTGAGATTTAGGGAGGGTTACAGAGGCCAGAAGTAGGAGGGATCTATGACACAAGACTCCTTCACATTACCAAGCCATATCTTCTGAGACATTGCACACTAAGAGCCTCACCCCTTTACATTCGTAATGCAAGCAACCATTAACACCTACACTTTCATTAATCATACGCCTTTACTAAACCCATTGAGACCTCTCTAATGCAAAGCCCCCCCCCCCCACCCCCGGTGCATCACTGTGTTATAAACTGTGGAGGTATCGTATTTTTAAAAATAAACTCCAAGCACCAAAACGAGATTAATACTGGGTCTTGCTTCTCAAGGAAGCATCTGCCTTGTACATGCTGATGCTGGAAATCACTGCAGGTCAGGCAGAATTTTATAGAAAGTTTCTTGCTTCATGGCTGCCTGTGAACGAATCAATCTCAAGGTGTATATTTTATGCATTCCTTGATAATAAAGGTTCTTTGATTTAATTTGAATAAACCATTCTATTTTGTAACTTCAAAACATTAATCTAATTGAAAGAGTCTGAAATGTGGGTCCAACCTTATGTTCACTTTAAGCGAGGTGCACGTGTATCACATGGTAACGTGATGTCATATTCAATTAATATATTTTTACAAGTAGCCAATAATGAATTATTTAAATGAACAGGGATGGTTTATCAACCAATATATATACAAGATTACTCAAATATTGTGGTGGCGGTGGCTTCGGTCGGTCTCGAGAGACCGTGGATTTGCGCCTTGGAAGGTTTCCAGGGCACAGGCCTGAGCAGGGTTGTATAGGAGACCGGCAGTTGCCCAAGCTGCAGGCCTTCCCCTCTCCACGCCACCGATGTTGTCCAAGGGAAGGGCACTAGGACCCATGCAGCTTGGCACCGGTGACGTTGCAGAGCAACGTGTTGTTAAGTGCAAACACAAACACTCTGCCTCAGCTGAGGCTCAAACCAGTGACCTTCAGGTTACTTGTCTGATGCCTTGCCCACTGGGCCACATGACAACACTACTCAAATATTACTGAAATATTAAATACACAACATAAATTTTCATCTTTTCAGGCAAGACCTTTCGTTGGGACTGGAAAGGTAGGGGGCAGAAACCAGAATAAGCGGGTTGGGGGAGGGGAAGGAGTACAAATTGGCAGGTGATAGGTGAGACCAGGTGAGGTGGGGGCAATAAAGTGAGAAGCTGGGAGGCGACAGGTTGAAGAGGAAAAAGGCCGAAGTGTGATGGTTGTTCACTGTCCTGGGCTAAAGGCCTCTTTGCCAACCTCAGCTTTCTTAACACGGCAGCTGAATCTTCCAGAGTTCAAAGAGTTGTTTTTGAGTAAGTTAAACCTCCAACCAGACCTCGTCAGTCTCTTGCCATGAACAAGTGAACAACAAGGTCCTTATTGGCCCATTATTTAATCAAGGGGAAACAATGGTGTCCACTCCAGTTGAGTTAAACAATGCATCTACCTGGCTTGGTGAATGCAACTGAAAAATATCACATGCGTGTGAAGTCACCAAATGGTTTTAAAAAAAGTATGAATGTCCATGAGCACTGTCACTGGCTTGTTAGGAATGGTCAAAGTACGACAGGAAGAATTGCAGAGAAATGGGGTTACTAGAATCCATTCCTCTGCATTCGATTTCTGCGACAGACAAGCAACTCGTCCGCAGCTTGCGTGTCTGTCTTTTAGCTGATAGGATTGTTTCCGTGTTTTGGAAATCCTTCGTGTTTCAGAGATAATTTGTATTCCATATATCTTTCATAAAATGGAAAACCTCTGTGAGTTTTTTATGTGTTTTTGAGAATTCCAACTAAATTTAAACGTGTATTGGTAAAAGTAAATGAACTGTGTTCAACCTACTTTCAGTAGCTGGAAGTATCTCAAGTTGATAGGGAGGGGGGGACCCACCATTGAATTGTGGCTATTAGCAGTTAAACTCACCGTGGCAGATAAACAGGGAAGTGATCTAGCTTTTGCAGAATAGGTGGCTCCAGTATAGCCTCATTTGATAAGAGTACTCATAGCTATCCATGTTGGGTAGGGTTTAAAAACTTTGAGTTCAGAACTTCGAAAATTGCAAAGCCGATGCCATCACCGAAGAAGGAGGAATCTGATAGGAGAGGTGAGTTGACCGTGGGAGAAAGGGAAGGGGGGGGCACCAAAGGAAGGTGATGGGCAGCTGAGGAGAAGAGGTAAGAAGGGAGCCAGAATGGGGAAAAAGGAAAAAAAAGAGAAGGGGTACAGGGAGGAATTACTGGAAGTTACTCTCTCTTCTCTCCTGTCAGGTTCCTTCTTCTCCACCCACCTGGCTTCATCTATCACCTTCTCACTAGCTTCCTTCCCCTCCCCCTGTCTTTTTCATTCTGGTGTCTCCCCCCTTCCTTTGCAGTCCTGACGAAGGGTCCTGGTCGCAAACATTGACCGTTTGATCTTCTCATGGAAGCCACCTGAGCTGCTGAGTTCCCCCGGCATTTTGTGTGCATTGCTCTGGATTTCCAGCATCTGCAGTATCTCTCGTGTTTGCGAAAGAAGTCAGAGAAATCGACGTGCTTGCCATCGAGCTGTGGAGACAATCCAGATGAAATACGACGTGTTGCTCCTCCAACTTGAGAGTGGCCTTGTCATGGCAGTAGGGTTGCTCCGAGAGCAGCCTCCCTTCTGTCCCCTGGAGCCCCATCCAGTCTACGCCACAGGGAGGGGCGGATCGTCACGCAAGTCCCCATCTACCCGTGGGGCAAGGAGCGTCAATGCAGAGACAAGCGGAGCTAACCTTTCAACTCCATGACCCTACGAAACTCTGGGGAGAATTACAAATAAGATTTAAGCAGCTTGAGGAGAAAAGGAGTAGAGGGCATAGACTAAAAGGGAGCTTATATATATTGCCACCAGAGCAGTCATTGATCTGGATGTGCCATGGCCGAGACCACAAGAAACTGCAAAGCGTTATGCCCTCGGCTCAGCAGATCATGGAAACCAGCCGTCCCTCTGTCTATACTTCACCCTGCCTCAGTAAAGCATCGTCAAAGATCCCACCCACCGCAGACAGCCTCTCTGGATACAAAAACCTGAAAGCACGCAACACCAGGCTCAACGGCAGCTTCTATCTCTACGATTGAACGGTTTCCCAGAGCGACAAGACCTCTCAGTCTCCCTGGTTGTCTGCCTGTACTGCACCTTCTCTGGAGCTGTTACACTTTATTCTGCACTGTTAGAGTTCTGCCTTTTACTACCCAAATTCAATGTGTGATGATCTTATCTGTAGGAACAGTATGCAAGACAAGCTTTTCACTGTCTGTCAGTACATGGTGGTCATCCATCATGTCCGACGATGACAGGAAACCTGGGTGGGAGGGTTTTTAAAGTGGAAATACCTTTGCACTGGGGCAGTTCCACTCTCTCGGCCTCAGAGGTCCAGGACCACTGGTACGAGCAGTCGTCACAAACTGGGGTCTTCTTTGCTTGCGGTGGATGACCGTGACATCTTCTAGGCCATGTCACATACCCTTCACAGTCCATGCAATACTGCCTTCCTGGCCATTGGACCTCACAGTAGGTATCGTTCACCCAGTCCGCCAGAGCTGACTTCTCATGCTGGAGACAGGCGTGTCCTTGTCTCACCCGGGGTACCAGGCCGCCGGCTACCCTCACCCGGTTTAGCCCGCCTGTCAAAGTGCTATACAGGGATGCGGCCGCTGTCGCATGTGAACAGCTGCTGGGAGCCCCAGGTGAGAGCTGAGTGTCCGGTGGGGGCCAAAGGTGAGTGAGCTGCCCCAGAATGGGCACGACAAACACCTTCCCCAGAGGTGTTACCCCTCCCCGGACACCCCACACACCCCAATCTCAGTAAGTGTGAAGAAAGCAAATGGGTTCAAATTCCAAATGGTAGCTTTATTGATTTATTCACCAGACAGAGTGCAACGAAAGTAGGGAATCCACTTCAGATCTCTCACTTTAGGGCAGACACGGAGAGGCCTCTCCACACCAGGGTCCCAGGTTTGATCCTGACCTTGGACGTTGTCTGGCTGGAGTTTGCACGTTCTCTCTGTGACCACGTGAGTTTCTGCGCTGCTCCACGTCTCGGCTTGCTGCTGAACTACGGGAACCTCTTTGTGGATTTGGGTTCCGAATGCTGTTTGCATGTGGCTGTTGTTTACACAATGTGGTTTTTTTTTTCTCTCTGCGCATTGGGTGTTCCACAGATTTTTATCATTATATGGGTTCCTTTGGGTTTCTGTGTTTCGTGTCTGCCGGTTAGGAGATGAAGCTCAGAGTTGTACAATGCATGGACTTGGATCATATATGGACTTTGAACATTTCCCTCCAGCAGCCCAAGGGCATGCCGGCAGGTTAATCGGCAGCTGCGAGGGTTGTGTCCTTGTTCTTGCTGAGTGCTAGGATCCCATGCAGTCTGGCGTTTGGTCCAGACAACCAAGACCTCATTGCTGGAGCTGGCGGAAGGTGATGACACA
This sequence comes from Hypanus sabinus, assembly GCF_030144855.1. Classification (NCBI taxonomy): domain Eukaryota; kingdom Metazoa; phylum Chordata; class Chondrichthyes; order Myliobatiformes; family Dasyatidae; genus Hypanus; species Hypanus sabinus. Next base: position 42,615,965 of record NC_082731.1, on the reverse strand, counting down.
TCACGAGGGCAGTGAAGTCGGAGGAGGGCTGACTGAGGTGAAGTCGTCTTGCACTCCATGCCACTGGACCGTGACCCCTGGTCTGTCAAGGACCCTGCGGTGGCTGCCCAGGCACAGGCGTTCCCCGTTAAGGGAATTCATATAACGTCCCGGATTCAGTCACGAGGCTATCAACAGGGCAGGTTGGCGAGGTCTGGATCCCAGATCAGCCTCTACAGCCTCACCAATAAACAATCCCTCAGGAAGGAGTCAAACTCAACTCGAGTGATCGCACTCAAGAGAGAATGGAACACTTCCACTCCACCCACCCTCCTACCTGGCCTCGCCTATTTCCTGCCAGCTTGTGCTCCTCTCACTCCCTCTACCCTTTTAATTCTGGCTTCTGCCCTCTTCTTTTGCCAGTCCCGAAACTCTGACTGTTCCTTTCCCTCCGTGGACGCTGCCTGACCTGCTGAGTACCTCCAACATGGTGTGTGTGTATGCGTTGCATGGGATTAATTGGGAGATTAAAGGGGCTGGCATGGATCAGATGGGCTGAATGGGATTCCAAGTTGGTTTACCATTGTCACAAGTACCGAGATGTGGTGAAAGAATGTCAGGATCGGAAACAGGTGTAATATCACGGGCATGTGTGGTGAGATTTGTTTATTCTGTGGCACATAATAGAGAAAAAAACTGTGAAATACAGTATGTAATAGTTAAATTAAATAAGTAATGTAAAATAGAAATAAAATAGTGAGGTAGTGTTCATGGGTTCAATGTCCATTCAGAAATCGGATGGCAGAGGGGAAGAAGCTGTTCCTGAATCGTTGAGTGTGTATCTTCAGGCTCCTGTACCTCCTCCCTGATGATGACAATGAGAAGAGGGCATGTCCTGGGTGATGGGGGTCCTTAATGACAGACGCTGCCTTTTTGAGGCATCGCTCCTTGAAGATGTCCTGGACGCTATGGAGACTAGTGATGGGGCTGACTGGGTTTATAACTTTCTGCAGCTCACTTCGATCCTGTGCAGTTCCCCCACCCCTCCCCACATACCAGACAGTGATGCAGCCAGTTAGAATGCTCCCCACGGTACGTCTGTAGAAATTTTTGAGTGTTTTTGGAGCCATACCAAATCTTCTCAAATTTGCAATAAAATATAGTCGCTGCCGTGCTTTCTTTGAGCTGCAAAATAAATAATTTTTACAAGTTCCAGAGAGGATGCTTCTGTGTTGCAATAATTCAGAGATCAAAGTTTAACTTCCGATTTCCTGGAAACATCGACAGATACAGTGAAATATGTCGTTTGCATCATCTCAAATCGGAGAGGTTTGTGCTGGGTAGCCTGCCAGTATCATCATACTTCTGACAACAGCACAGCATACACAACTCAGTAACCTTAATCACACAGTACGGTGCAAAACTCTTAGGCACATATACTGTATATCGCTAGGGTGCCCAAGACTTTTGCACAGTCCTGTAGTAATTTTATGTTTTGCACTGTACATGAAACAAATTTCATGACAGATGTGAGTGATGATAAACCTGATTCTGATCTGGGTCTCTATTGAGGACTGGGAGTGGGAAGGGGTCAGGGAGAGGGGAATCATGGTTGGGAAAAGGGGGAGGGAGCGGGAAGCACCAGAGAGACATTCTGTAATGATCAATAAACCAGTTGTTTGGAATCAAATGACCTTGCCTGGTGTCTCAGGGCTGGGTGTGTCCGCACCTGTGTCACCTCCTCCCTCCTCTGTCACTCCGTGTTTACCACCTGTCCCACCCCACTCCCAGGGTGCTCCATCCTGACCATTCCCAATATCCTTTGCTCCGCCATATTTACAAACTTGCTCTCCAAGTGCGACCTTGCGCAAAGTTTTTAGGCACCCGGCCCAGATTTCTGCACAGTATCGTACTTCTTCAGAACATGGGAGGAAATCAGGGCAACCCGAGGAAACCGACAAAGGGAAACGCTACAGGCAGCAGCAGGAATTGAACCCTGGTCTGAATTGAACAGCTGCTGGCTCTAAAGCGATCGTGCTAACCGCTGCACTACCTGCACGGGTTTCCCTGAAAGCCCCGTCGTTTATAACCTCTTGTCATAATTAAACGAAGCTCGCTGAACCAGTCAGTGGACAGCTCAGATTGAACCAGTCTGTAATCTGGAGTCACACTGAGTCCACAACAGGAATGCTGCTCTCTGGATAATCAAGATGAGGTTGTTCAGTGATGCTGTCGTTATAGTAACCATGGATTCTAGTTAATTGGGCCGTCGGACAATCTGGGCCGCCACTCGTTTAGGACAACTCTTAGCCGGCATTCCCTTGGTTTATTTGAGGACACTGTGCCGCTTACCTGGGGCAGGAAACTATTGCCGAGTGGTTTCGCACGCTTGCGTAACCATTACACCCTGCAGTACGCTTCGAGCAAAGAGTTTTTAAATAGCACAAAAATACAACTGCAGATGCTGTGGGTCAGAGAATACGTACACGACGCTGGAAGAACTCAGCAGGTCAGGCAGCATCCGTGAGAAAATGATGAAACCTGATGAAGGATCTCAGCCCGAAACGTTGGCTACTCTTTTCTCACGGATGCTGCCTGACCTGCTGAGCTCTTCCAGCACTGTTGTGTACGTAGTTTTTAAATAGCATCACTTGTGTGTGTTGGTGTTGAAGAGCACCGATTGTTGTCAGTAACGTGACAATGAACTTCAGTGCTGCAACTGGTGACATAAATGTGCTTTGATAATAAATTTACTTCGAACCTTTGACAGTTAGTGAGAAACAAGCAGTAAGACAACTTGGATCCGTTTTGCTCACTGTGGTTTTAAGCATTGGGGCTTGGAGATGCCGGAAACAGCTGGGAGTGAAAATTAAAACATTTCACTACTTCAGCAAGTTAGGGACTACAACGTCTGTACGTAAGATCCCGTGGTACTGTCCCCAAGGAGAGCAGTGTTTCTTCATACCACACACACGAAATGCTGGAGGAACTCAGCAGGCCAGGCAGCATCTATGGGAAAAAAGTACAGTCGACATTTTGGGCCAAAACCTTCAGCAGGACTGGGGACAAGAAGCTGAGGGGTAGATTTGAAAGGTGGGGGGAGAAGAGAGAAAAACAGCAGGCAATAGGTGAAACACCCCCCTCCGAGTCCCTCCAGCATTTTGTGTGTGTTGCTCGGATTTCCAGCATCTGCAGATTTTCTCTTGTTTGCGTTTCTTCGTGTTGACTTAGAATACAGAACGTAGGAACAGGCCCACATATATATCACTAGGGTGCCTAAGACTTTTGCACAGCACTGTAGTAATTTTATGTATTGCACTGTACTGCTGCCACAAAAAAAAAACAGATTTCATGACAGATGTGAGTGATGATAAACCTGATTCTGATATGGGTCTCTGTTGCGGACTGAGAGTGGGAAGGGGACAGGGAGAGGGGAATCACGGTTGGGAAAGGGGAAGGGAGAGGGAAGCACTAGAGAGACATTCTGTAATGATCAATAAACCAATTGTTTGGAATCAAATGACCTTGCCTGGTGTCTCAGGGCTGGGTGTGTCTGCACCCGCACCACCCACCTACCCCTGACACTCCTTCTCTGCCACCTGTCCCACACCCCTCCCTCAGCGCTCCACCCTCGCCATTCCCAACATCCTTTGCTCCCACCAGATTTACAAACTCGCTGTCCGCTCTACACTGATAAGTACAGTACTGTGCAACTGTAAAACAGCCTAGCTATATATATATATATATATGTGCCCAATACTTTTACACAGTACTGTGTGTGTGTGTATATATAAATATATGAAACAAATCAAATAAGATGTACAAAAGAGAGCAAAAATAGAAATCTGATAATGGAGGGGAAGAAGCTATTCCTAAAACATTGTGAATGCGTGTGTTCATCCTTCAGAATTCGATCCAGACCTCTGATTGCCCCTTGGGCTTCAATCTGGACTTCCAATTGAATGATTTATTACATGAGTGTCATCCTGGGAGCATTTTACGGAGCTCAAATCCCTCTGTAGACACTTGACCTTGCAAACCAGGCAGGAATGACTGAGGGCCATTCTTCTGGAGTTTCCCACCTCAACGAGCTGTTAAATGAAGAGACACGAGAAGTTCTGCAGACGTTGTAACTCCGGAGCGGCCCACACAAATTGCTGGAGGGACTCGACAGGTCAGGCAGCGTCTGTGGAGAGGAATTGACAGTCATCGTATTGGTTAATGACCCTTCGTATGCGCTCGTGACTCAAGTCAATGGCTGTCCATTCCTCTCAACAGAGGCTGCCGGACTTCCTGAGTTCCATCAGTGCTATGTGTGTTTATTTAGAGATACAGCATGAAAAAGGGCTTTCTAACCCATTAAACCCCCCCCTTCCCCCCCCCCCCCCACACACTACCCAATTAACCTCCTCACATGTATGTCTTTGGAATATGAAAGGAAACTGGAGCACCATGCAGTCACTGGGAGGAGGTACAGGCCTCAAGCCGCAGACCTGCGTGCTGCTGCTGTCCAGGAGAGAGACGCCGGAGGGCGGTGTAGCGTGGCGCCCATGCTTGGCTGGCCATTGGCCTCTCCTGTCAGTGCTGCCCTCCAGTGTATGATCAGTGGAACAACAGGCTTGATTGTAATGGCTGCACACCACCATTGTAATCCATACAATCAACTTGTGGGACATGTCACTCAGGGTCTAGCATCATATATGCAGCTTTTTTTTGCGTGACTGCGTTTATTTTGCTCGCTGTTTTGAATGTGCTGTGTACGTTTTGTACCTTGGCCCCAGAGGAACGCTGTTTTATTCAGCTGTTGTATCCATAGATGGTTAAATGATGATTAAACTTGGGGAAGGCTTTGGGAGTAAACCCAGAGGGAAAAACATCTGGAATTGGAGTCCCTAAGGCAGTCCTGTGTTGAGTTCAACGCTGACTGGCAACTCCTGCAACGCTGCTGGTGTCGAACTGTATCGGTCCCTGGGTTCACCAGCTGTGTGGAGAGGGGGAGGTTTCTCTGCAGATCGTAGTGCCCTGGCTTTGCGTATCTAGACAGCCAGGACACAACATCCATGGACGACCCTGACTGAACGGGGGCCTCACTCACAAATGTTGAACCTGGTGTGGTGAGTGAGTCCTCACCCAAGTGAACACCGGTGGATTATAAAATCCTTTTCAAGTATAAAATTGTAATAATTTTTAATGACAAAGGGTCTTGGCCTGAAACATTGACCGTTTATTCCCTTCAATCGATGCTGCCTGACTTGCTAAGTTCCTCCAGCATTTTGTGTGTGTTACTAATCAATTTTTCTTTTCTTTTCCTCTTCTTCTGCAGTCCCTGGATGGTTTTATTTTTGCACTAAACCAAGAAGGAAAATTTTTATACATCTCTGAAACTGTCTCCATCTACCTGGGACTGTCACAGGTAAGCCAGAGCTTGCCATCCCTGCCTCACCTGATCCTACATTACTGCTCGGCTCTTCTGGTCTCATGGGGGGGTAGATTGGGTGTTGGTCTAATGAAAAGAGTTTGTTTAGCCTGTTGGTCATATGCACAACATACAGTATATATTACATGAAGTGTGTACCATGCTGATGATACAATACAGCACTTACAGTCCTCTGCACATGCCTCACGTTCATCTGCTGTGTGCCGTGTCATCATTATCTGCCGTGTTGTATGACATCACCATTATGTGCTGTGTCGTATGACATCATCATTATGTGCCGCATTGCATAACATCATCATGTGCTATGTCATATGACATCATCATTATGTGCTGTTTTGCATGACATCACCATTACGTGCTGCATCATATGACATCATCATTATGTCGCATGTCATATAATGTGGGCGATTATGGTCTTTCCATGATAGTTCTTGGCAAATTTTTCTGCAGAAGTGGTTTGCCATTGCCTTCTTCTGGTCAGTGTCATTACAAGGTGATTGACCCCGGCCATTGTCAGTGCTCTTCAGAGATTGTCTGCCTGGCGTCAGTGGTCGCATAACCAGGACTTGTCATCTGCACCGGCTGCTCGTACGACCATCCACCACCTGCTCCCATGGGTTCACGTGACCCTGATCGGGGGCTAAGCAGGTGCTGCACCTTGCCCAAGGGTGACCTGCAGGCTAACGGAGGGAAGGAGCACCTTACACCTCCTTTGGTAGAGACGTATCTCCACTCCACCACTTATACAACCGTGTCTTCTGTGTTAAGATGGCACTGGCTATAAAAAGTGACGACTTACCAATAGCAAACAGAACTACTAACTACTCACACTTTTTTCTGGAAAACTATTACTAGAATCAATAGCCTGTTACTTCCCTTTCAGAGCTGAGTTTTGTATGACCTGACATTTTTCTGGTATGAACAGAAGTCTCAAAGGTGCAGGACAGGTGCGGTGTACTGACTCAAGGTGGCGAGTCCTGGGCCTGAGAGCAAGGAATGAGCCAATGATGGAGAGGATCTGGAGCCATTTCCAAACAGCTGAACGGAGGCAAAGCAGGGTTGAGTCAACAGCCTGTGCTTGAGAGCGTGGAACAAGATGGTGTTTGACCAATTGAAGATCCAGGATAAATTGGGAAGGTCGGATACAGGCCAAATCGAGGCGGCGGGTCCCAGTTCTGAGAGTGAGCTGATGTTTGAATGATTTAGGTGCTAGGCCAGATCGAAAAGGTTAGAGAGTCAGGGCTAGAGGCACAGGACAGTGTTCAGTTCACTGCTCAGTGAGATTTAGTTGTCTCTGCGCTGAACTGAGGCTGTGGACTGCAACTATCGGCTGTGACCGGCTTCGTGGCCGTGGACTCACTTCCGTGAACTTCAGTTCTGAATGCTATTTGCTTACTTTTACTGTTTACACAGTTAATTCTTTTTTTTGCTCATTGGGTGTTTAACAGTCTCTTTTTAATTGGGTTCCTGGGTTTCTTCGTTTTGTGGCTGCCAGTAAGGAAACAAACCTCAAGGTTGTACATAATTAATGATGAATTTACCTTGAACTTTAATAACCATCCACAAACACACATGCACACTACCATATACACACTGGTACATGCACAAATCCACATGTACTGTAACACACATTTGCACCAACACACAGGCATACAGTCACTCAAACAAATACACACACATTATGACACACTCATTCAGATACATGTCTTCCCTTACAATTACCCCTCCCACACTTAACCAAGAGCAAGTGTGTATGTGCCCGTGTCACTGGTGCAGATGGGTACTTGACAACAAACTTGCCTTTGGCACAAACACATGCACAGACACCTATACCAGCACAGTCCCATACTCACTGCACACGCACGACTTGGACATTTCTTCACACGTGCAGGAGTACACACACATACAGACACATGCACATACAGCTGACACAAACTAACACACACATGTGCACACAGCCACAGACAGACATAGACATACATATGGACAAAAAGACACAGATTCAAAACAGATACACATCCAGAGTTGCATATGCACACACACACACACACACACAGAGAAACACACAGAGACACATGCACATATACATTTATACATGCACACTGACATAGCCACACACATACCCAGATACACACACACACACACACACACACACACACACACACACACAGACATATATACAGAGCCACACAGACATAGGCACATACACATAGACAGACATAGACACATACACACACACTCACACACACACACACACACACTCACTCACTCTCACGCACACACATACACACACACACATACACACTCAGACACACTCTCACACACATACACACACTCACTTTCACACACACACACACACACTCAGACACACTCACACACACACACAGTCATAGACTCTCTCTCTCACACACACACTCACAGACACTCTCTCACACACACTCACAGGCACACTCACACACACACTCTCAGACACACACGCACTCACAGACACTCTCTCTCACACACACACACACTCACAGACACTCTCACACACACACACACACACAGACACTCTCTCTCTCACACACACACACACTCACAGACACTCTCTCACACACACACACACACAGACACTCTCTCTCTCACACACACACTCAGACACACTCACACACACACACAGTCATAGACTCTCTCTCTCACACACACACTCACAGACACTCTCTCACACACACTCACAGGCACACTCACACACACACTCTCACAGACACACACGCACTCACAGACACTCTCTCTCTCACACACACACACACTCACAGACACTCTCACACACACACACACACACACACACAGACACTCTCTCTCTCTCACACACACACACTCACAGACACTCTCTCTCTCACACACACTCACAGGCACACTCACACACACACTCTCACACACACACACACACACACAGACACTCTCTCTCTCACACACACACACACTCACAGACACTCTCTCTCACACACACACACACAGACACTCTCTCTCTCACACACACACACACTCAGACACACTCACACACACACACAGTCATAGACTCTCTCTCTCACACACACACTCACAGACACTCTCTCACACACACTCACAGGCACACTCACACACACACTCTCACAGACACACATGCACTCACAGACACTCTCTCTCTCTCACACACACACACACACTCACAGACACTCTCTCACACACACACACTCACAGACACTCTCTCTCACACACACACACACTCACAGACACACACATACACACACCTTTTCACCGGCTGCTCGTCAATCTGAGGAAGATGGGTGTAACACAATAGTTTTCACCATATACCACTGCTCTAATGTGTTAATTGTGTGACACTTGTCTCTGTGTGACTGTCTGTTCCTTTTCTATTTTTAATTGCTCCACCTGGGCTGCAAATCCATTATGTGCTGTGCATCAGTATTGAATCACAATTACTGCGGTATGAATAATTAATACCCGTAATTATCTGCTGTACAGGAGAGCTGCTTAACACATGTTAAACATAATTGATGAGTGTATGAAAAGCCTAAACTGATTTCAATGCATGAACCAACCCAAGAATCCTGGGCACAGGGCAATGAAAAATGAGGACTCGCATTTATATAGCTCCACTCCCCTCCCTCTCCCTTAATAAATCCTATTTCATGCTGAGGCAAGTGTTGCTGTAATAGAGAACAAAATTCCTCCAGCATTTTGTGTGTCTTGCTTTGGATTTCTAGCATCTCCAAAATCTCTTGTCTTCAAAATCCCCCCTCACCTGGTTTCACCTTTCACCTGCCAGCTTGAACTCCTTCCTCCACACCCCTCCATCTTCTTATCCTGGCTTCCTCCTCCTTCTTCTGGTGGGAGTCTCAGAGGACAAGGACTCAGAATAGAGGGATGTCTATTTAGGATGGAGGGGATGAGGAATTCCTTTAGCCAGAGAGTGGTGAATCTGTGGAGTTCGTTGCCACAGGTAGCAGGGTGGAAGGACATTGGGTGTATTGAAGAGGAGGTTGATAGGTTCTTGATTAGTCACGGTGCAAAAGGTTACTGGGAAGAGGCAGGAGAATGGAGTTGAGAGGAAATGGACTGGCCATGACGAAATGGCAGAGCAGAGTCGATGAGCCAAGTGGCCCAATCCTGCTCCTGCATCTTATGGCCCTTCCAGTCCTGACGACAGGTCTCAGCTTGAAACATTGACAGTTTGTTCCTCTCCATAGAGGCTGCCTGACCTGCTGAGTCCCTTCAGCATTGTGTGTGTGTGTGTTGCTCTGGACTTCCAGCATTTGCAGAATCTCTTGTGTTTTTTATCCTGAAGTTTCCACTAGTCAGGAATGTCTCCAGCCAGTGAATCTGTGGAATTCATTCCCACAGACTGCTCGCCGTGGAAGCCGAGTCACTGGGTATATTCAAAGCAGAGTTTGATAGTTTTTTGATTAGTAAGGGCGTCAGAGGTTGTGAGGTGAAGACAGGAGGATAGGGTTGAGAAGGATTATAAATCAGCCATAATATGCATGTGGTGAATACGACTTGATGGGCCGAATGGTGGGCCAGGCAGCTTCTGAACTCAGTGAGCCAGGGACCTTCTCAACTCAACGATTCGGGGACCTTCTCAACTCAACGGGCCAGGGACCATCTCAACTCAACGGTTCAGGGACCATCTCAACTCAACAGGCTATGGACCTTCTCAACTCAACGGGCCAGAGACCTTCTCAACTCAGCAGTTCGGGGACCGTCTCAACTCAACGGTTCAGGGACTGTCTCAACTCAGCGGGCCGGGCAGCTTCTGTGCAAAGAGATGGCAGTCGGTGTTTGTGATCGAGACCTCTCATCTGGTATACAGTGGTACGGCTCTGGAGCGGTGGGAGTTCAATTCCTGTGCCTGTACACTCTCTCCGTGACCGTGTGGGTTTCCTCCCACACTCCAAGACGTACCGGTTGGGGTTAGTATGTTGTAGGGCGTAGTATGTTGGCGCTGGAAGTATGGTGGCACTTGTGGGCTGCTCCCAGCTCAGTCCTTGGACTGTGTCGGTCATTGACACAAAAGACGTGTTTCACTGATTGTTTCGATGTTTCAATGTACGTATGATAAGTAACATTGAAACACAGAAATCTACAGCACATTACAGGCCCTTCGGCCCACAATGTTGTGCCAACCATGTAACCTACTCTAGAAACTGCCTAGATTTTCCTTCACCTCTATTTTTCTAAGCTCCATGTACCTATCAAAGAGTCTCTTTAAAGGCCTTATGGTATCCACCTCCACCATCACCTCTGGTAGTCTGGTATCCACCACTCTCTGTGTGAAATACTTAACTCTGACATCCCCCTTGTACCTACTTCCAAGTACCTTAAAACTGTGCCATTTTGTGTTAGCCATTCCAGCCCTGGGGAAAAGCCTCTGACTATCCACACAATCAATGCCTCTCATCTTATACACCTCTATCAGGTCACCTCTCATCCTCCGTCGCTCCAAAAAGAAAAGGCTGAGTTCACTCAAGCTGTTCTCATAAGGTACACTGTCCAATCCTTGTAAATCTCTTCTGCACTCTCTCTATAGTATCCACATCCTTCCTGTAGTGAGGTGACCAGAAATGAACACAGTACTCCAAGTGGGGTCAAACTAAAGTCTTATACAGCTGTAACATTACCTCTCAGCTCGTTAACTCAATCCCACGATTGATGAAGGCCAACACACCAGACGCCTTCTTAACAACACGGTCAACCTGAGCAGAAGCTTTGAGTGTCCTGTCGACATGGACCCCGAGATCTTCCAATCCTCCTCTCTGCCAAAAGTCTTACCTTTAATAAAGCTGATTTTCCTACATTATACTCACCACAATTCCAGCATATTGTCCCGGATTCTACCATTCACTTACGCATCCGCGACAATTTATGGCGGCCAGTTAGCGGCACGTTTTTGGGGAACACGGGAGGAGATGTTGTGGAATTCGCTGTTCTGCGGCAGCAGTACCTAGATAAATTACCGTAAGTTACAGAGCCTTGCAAGAAAGTGGTGGAGTGGGGTCGTGTGCTTGGACCGTTCAGATACCGGACAGAGGATGGGAGGAAGTTGGATGCCGTGGGGGGTAGCGTAGCAGTTAGCGCAAATCTATTACAGTTCGGGACACTCTGGAGTCCAGAGCTGTCTGTTAGGACTCTGTACGATCTCCCCTGGGTTTCCTCCGGGTGCTCCAGTTCCCTCCCACTGTCCAAAGACGTACCGGTTACCTGGTTAATTGGACATTGTATATTATCCTGTGGTTAAGCTAGCGTTAAAAAGGGAGGGTTTGCTCTGCTGTGCAGCTCGTTGGACCAGAAGGGCCTATTCTGCGCTGTGTCTCTAAATTAAATAAATATATAGATGTTTGAGTGTGACTCTTGAGGCTCCTGTCCCTCCTCCCTGATCGGGGTAAAGTGAAGATGGCATGTCAGGGATGGGGAGGGTCTTTAATGATGGACGCAGCCACATCTTTCAGACGTTCTCGGCGGTGGGGGCGGGTTGCACCCATGCTGGAGCTGGCCGAGTCCAAAACCTTTTGACCCTGTGTCTTGGCTCCTCCATACCGGACAGTGACACAGCCAGTCAGAACGCCCACCGCCACCCATCTGCAGAAGAGCTTTTGGTTGTTGGGATGGTGTGCAGGGGCTGGTTTCAAACTAAAAGGGTGAATGTGCATGGAGGCAGCAAGGGAGGGGATAGAGTCAAGGGGCTGAGGATGTAGGTGAAAGAGGCAGAGTTTTAAATTAGATAGAAACAGGTTGAAGGGTGGTGTGTGGAAATTGAAAGCATCGAAAAGCTCAACATCGTGAGCTGAAGAGCCCGCGCCGTGCTGTACAGTTCCATGTTCTGAACCTCCTCAAACTCTTCACCAATTCCTCAACCATGTATCCGGCACGAAGTAAGGCAGAAAAACGTGTAACTCTATCGGTCAGCTCCGTCGTGGCCACGGGCCTCCCCAGTATCCAGGACATCTTCAGGGATTGGTGCCTAAGAAAGGCAGCATCCATCATTAAGGACCCCCCTCCCCCAAGGACATGCCCTCTTCTCATTGCTACCATCAGGAAGGAGGTACAGAATCCTGAAGGCACACACTCAACAATTCAGACACAGCTTCTTCCCCTCTGCCATCCGATTTCTGAATGGACATTGAACCCTACCTCACTACTTTTTTATTTCCGTTTTTGCACTACTTATTTAATACTCTTACTGTAATTCAGAATTTTTTTTCTCCATTATTATGTTTTGCAATGTACTACTGCCACAAAGGCAGCAAATATCATGACGTGCTGGTAATATGAAACCTGATTCTGATCTGTTGGACCATCACTCTGATGTCCCGTCAGGTCTGGACGCCAGGTATGGACCCCCTGCGCTGGTCAATACCCTTAGCAACAGATCGTTATCCTCCTTGCTGTTTGCGAGGATGATTACAGGCTGCTGCTGTTGCTGGCAAAACAACTGCGACTGCAGCTCAGAACCCATTTGATGCAAGTCTCCTCGGAAAGCCCTGAGAGTGCCATGACTCAATATAAATGCTGATCATTCTCTCTCGCAGCGTGACTGAGCAGGGGGATGGGATTGGAGTCGAGATGGTGCAAAATAGCCAGGTTTGCTCGTGGATATGCACCGTGCCCTGCTCCCACATTGCACGCTCACAATGTGGTGGGTGTCTGGAATGAACCCCCCCAATACATCAGAATCAGAATCAGCGTTAATATCTACGGGAAAGTGAAAACAGTTGGCGTTTCACCAGACCTGATGAAGGGTTTCAGCCCAAAACATAAACAGTTTACTCTTTTCCATAGATGCTGCCTGGCATATACATATATTCATCTTCTTCTTCAATGATGACTTGAGGCCTGGGCAGGGTTGTATGGAAGACTGGCAGTTGCCCATGCTGCAAGCCTTCCCCTCTCCACGCCACCGATGTTGTCCAAGGGAAGGGCGCTAGGACCCATGCAGCTTGGCACCGGTGACGTCGCAGAGCAATGTGTGGTTAAGTGCCTTGCTCAAGGACACAACACGCTGCCTCAGCTGAGGCTTGAGCCAGTGACCTTCAGATCACTAGATGAACGCCTTAACCAGTTGGCCATGCGGCACGCACGCACACACACACGCACACGCGCACACACACACACGCACGCACGCACGCACACACACACACACACACACACACACACACACACACATGCACACACAGTTAAATTAAAGTAATGCAAAAATAGAAATTAAAAAAAGTACTGGGGTGGTGTTCATGGGTTCAATGTCCATTCAGAAATGGGATGGCAGAGGGGAAGAAGCTGTTCTTGAATCATTGAGTGTGTGCCTTTGGGCTCCTGAACCTCCTCCCTGATGGTAGCAACGAGAGGAGGGCATGTCCTGGGTGATGGGGGTCCTGGTGGGTGCCGCCTGTTTGAAGCATCACTCCTTGAAGATGGCCTGGATACTATGGAAGCCGGTTCCTAGGATGAAGCTGACTGAGTTTACGGGAGATTTTTAAGAGACGTTCAGATAGGCACATGTATGGACATGGTCATTGTGCAGACAGAAGGGATTAGTTTAGCCGGCCATTTGATTACTAATTTAGTAGCGGGCACCACGCTAGCAGAGTGGTTAGCGCAATGCTATTACAGTTTGGGGTGTCGGAGTTCAGAGTTCAATTCCAGCGTCCTCCGTAAGGAGTCTGTGTACATCCTCCATAGGAATGTGAGGGTTTCCACCAGGTGCTCTGATTTCCTCCCACAGTTTGAAGATGTACCAATTAAGTTAATTGGTCATTGTAAGTTGTCCCGTGATTAGTTAGGGTTAATCCGGGACTTGTCGACGGTCATTGTAGTACTGTGGCTCGGAAGGCCAGTAGGGCCACTCCACACCGTATCACTAAATAAATTAATAATTTGATTGTTTCAGAACAACATCGTGGGCTGAATGGCCTGTTCCTTTGCTGCAGAATAGAATAGAATAGAAATTTGTTACCATTGCTCAAGACAATGAGATTGCAGTCCTACTCCAGTCTGTGCAAAATAGATATTCACAATGCATGTGGTACGGCTTAATTTTTTTTTAAATCCCATATTTCCGTGCAACAAGTGACTTTGATAGTCCACAACACTCAAAGGCCATCGGCAAGCTGGGGTGTAGCATTATTCAGCTGCACAACAGCCCTCAGGAGGAAGCTGTTTATCAGTCTCACAGTCTTGGCTAAGATGTTTCTGTATCTCCTACCAGATGGCGGAGATTGAACAGACAGTCACCAAGATGGGATGGGTCTTTAATGATGTTATGAGCGTGCCGTAGACATCGAGAGTTGTAGATTGTGTCCAGGTCCAGTAGTTCAGTCCCAATGATGTGCTGAGCCGTACTAATCACCCGTTGGAGGCGCTTTATGATCTGTCTTGCCGCAGCTAGAGCACCACACTGTCATACCATATGCAGATTGGGGCAGATTAGCTCTCCGTAAGCAGCTCAGGTAGTGTAGTCATTGTTGTTGCTCCCGACTGTCAAAAGCTTCTGTTGACGGACCAGGAGACCTTCTTGGTGATGTTCATCCCCAAAAACTTGGAACTGGAGACCCGTTCCACTACCTCACCATTTATGAATAAAACTGTTCTATCTTCACTGTTCTGTGTTCGTGACACATTCACACATCCAACCACCGCACATTTGGCTACTCCACACCTGGCTGTTACGCACCTAGCCTATACTCACCAGCCCACTACACACCTGGCCATTACATACCTGGCTAGAACACACCTGGCCACTACATACCTGACCACTACACACCTGACCACTACATACCTGACCACTACATACCTGACCACTACACACCTGACCACTACATACCTGGCCACTACACACCTGACCATTACACACCTGACCACTACACACCTGACCACTACACACCTGACCACTACATACCTGGCCATTACACACCTGGCCACTACACACCTGGCCATTACACACCTGGCCATTACACACCTGGCCACTACACACCTGGCCATTACACACCTGGCCATTACACACCTGGCCACTACACACCTGGCCACTACACACCTGGCCATTACACACCTGGCCATTACACACCTGGCCATTACACACCTGGCCACTACACACCTGGCCATTACACACCTGGCCATTACACACCTGGCCACTACACACCTGGCCATTACACACCTGGCCATTACACACCTGGCCACTACACACCTGGCCACTACACACCTGGCCACTACACACCTGACCACTACACACCTGGCCACTACACACCTGGCCACTACACACCTGGCCATTACACACCTGGCCATTACACACCTGGCCACTACATACCTGGCCACTACATACCTGACCACTACACACCTGACCACTACACACCTGGCCACTACACACCTGGCCATTACACACCTGGCCATTACATACCTGACCATTACACACCTGACCACTACACACCTGGCCATTACACACCTGGCCATTATACACCTGGCCATTACACACCTGGCCATTACACACCTAGCAGCAGTACAGTGCAAAGACATAACATTACCATAAAGACCTAACCTGATCCCAACACATCAATGTAGTTATAAAGAAGGCAAGACAGTGACTATACTTCATTAGGAGTTTGAAGAGATTTGGTATGTCAACAACTACACTCAAAAACTTCTATAGATGTACCGTGGAGAACATTCTGACAGGCTGCATCTCTGTCTGGTATGGAGGGGCACTGCACAGGACTGAAAGAAGCTGCAGAAGGTTGTAAATCTAGTCAGCTCCATCTTGGGTACTAGCCCACAAAGTACCCAGGACACCTTCAGGGAGCGATGTCTCAGAAAGGCAGCGTCCATTATTAAAGACCCCCAGCACCCAGGACATGCCCTTTTCTCACTGTTACCATCAGATAGGAGGTACAGAAGCCTGAAGACACACACTCACGATTCAGGAACAGCTTCTTCCCCTCTGCCATCTTATTCCTAAATGGACGTTGAACCCTTGAACACTACCTCAATTTTTAAAATATATATTATTGCTGTTCTTTGCACAATTTTTGATCTATTCAATATATGTATACTGTAATTGATTTACTTATTTATTATTATTATTTTCTTCTATATTAGGTATTGCATTGACCTGTTGCTGCTAAATTAACAAATTTCACGATACATGCCGCTGACAATAAACCTGATTCTGATTCTGAAAATAAATAAGGAGTGTAGTACAAAAGAAACAATGAAGAACTGTTCACGGGCTGTTCAGAAATGTGACGACAAAGAGGAAGAGGCTGTTTCTGAATCATTGAGTGTGGGTCTTCAAGTTCCTATACCTCCTCCCTGATGGAAGGCATGTCCCGGGTAGCCATCATCATCATGGTCTTTCAACCGTGATTGTTCTTGGCAATTTTTCCCACAGAAGTGGTTTGCCATTGCCTTCTTCTGGGCGGTGTCTTTACAAGATGTGTGAGCCCAGCCATTATCAATACTCTTCAGAGATTGTCTGCCTGGTGTCAGTGGTCACATAACCAGGACTTGTTGCTCATATGATCATCCACCACCTACTGTCACGGCCTCATGTGACCCTGATCAGGGGCTAAGCAGGCACGACACCTTGACCAAGGGTGACCTGCAGGCTAGCGGAGGGAAAGAGGGTCTTACACCTCCTTTGGTAGAAATGTATCTCCACCCCAGCACTCACCTAGATAGTAAAGGTCCTTAATGATGGAAACTGCCTTCTTGAGGCACCGCCTGTTAAAGAAGTCCTTTATCGTAGGGAGGGCTTTACCTGTGATGGAGATGGCTGAGTCCACAACCCCTGAAGGCTCCAGTGCAGAGGGTGCAGAACCTCCAACCTCTGCGATCCATGCAGTGGTCCTTCCACATCAAACCGTGATGCAACCAGTTAGAATGCCTTCTACCACACATTTGTAGAAATTTGCTAGAGTCTTGGGCGACTTACAGGATGAAGTACAGCCTGATGTGTGGCAATATCTGGGAACGTGATCGATTTAGGAAGTGGTCAGTCTGTTGGTGTAACAGCAGGTTGAGCAGAGAGTGAGGGGGTCACACATCCATTGCCCGTCACTCTTCTCCATTACACGTGCCAGTCTGTCACACTTCTCCGTTACATGTGCCAGTCTGTCACACTTCCCCATTGCACGTGTCAGTCTGTCACACTTCTCCGTTACACGTGCCAGTCTGTCACACTTCTCCGTTACACGTGCCAGTCTGTCACACTTCTCCGTTACACGTGCCAGTCTGTCACTCTTCTCCATTACACGTGCCAGTCTGTCACACTTCCCCATTGCATGTGTCAGTCTGTCACATTTCCTCTTGTCATATCAAAGTGAAGTTCAAAGTAAATTTTATTTTCGGAGTATTTATATGTCATCATATCCAACCCTGAAATTCATTTTCCTTCGGGCATACTCAGCAAATCTACGGAATAGTAACTGTAAACAGGATCAATGAAAGATCAACCAAAGTGCAGAAGGCAACAAGCTCTGCAAATGCAGATATAAATAAATAGCAATAAATAACAAAAACATGAGATAAAGAGTCCTTAAAGTGAGGTGATTGGTTGTGCAAACGTCTCAGTGGATGGGCAAGTGAGTGAAGTTATCCCCTTTGGTTCAACAGCCTAATGGTTGAGGGGTGGCAATTGTTCTTGAAGTTGGTGGTGCAGGTCCTGAGGCTCTTGTACCTTCTACCTGATGGCAGCAGCGAGAAAAGAGCAGGGCCTGGGTGGTGAGGATCTCTGATGATGGATGCTGCTTTCCTCCGAGGTGTGCTCAGTGGTGGGAAGGGCTTTACCTGTGATGTACTGGGCCGAACCCACAAACTTTTGCAGGATTTTCCGTTCAAAGGCATTGATGTTCCCACCCCAGGCCATGATGCAGCCAGTCAATATACTCTCCACTACATACTGTATCTATACACAATACGTCTTGCTACCAGAAGAAGGTGTTTTTTCCATGATAAATCATGGAATCATAGAATCATTGACTCTACTGAAGCTGCACTTGGAATATTGTGTGCTGTCCTGCTTGCCTGGACGTGACTTAATTATTATTGATCATGTTTAGTTGTTTAGAGATACTGCGGAACAGGCCTTTTCAGTGGCAATCACCCAGTTTAATCCTAACCTAATCACAGGACAATTCACAATGACCAATTACCCTATCCACTGGTCTGTCTGCACCATGGGAGGAAACCGGAGCACCCGGAGGAAGCCCATGATTTCACGGGGAAGGCATACAAACTCCTTCCAGACGACGTCGGATTTGAATTCCCAACCCTGGTACCCTGAGCTGTAGGAGCGTCCCGCTAACCGCGAAGCTACCACATCGCTCCTGCAGTCAAGGCTGTGGAAAAGATTCACAAAGGTGTTAGGGGACTGGAAGGGCTTGGGTTGTAAGGAGAGACTGGATCGGCTGCAAGCATTGGGGGGGGGGGAGGGTGCCCAGAGAACGATCCCGGGAATTAAAGGGCTAATGCTTGAGGACCATTTGATGGTGCTGGGCCTGTACTTGCTGGAGTTTAGAAGAATGAGAGGGGGTCTCATTGAAACCTACCAAATATCGACAGGCCTAGACAGAGTGAGCATGGAGAGGCAGTTTCTTGTAGTGCAGGAGTCTAGGACCAGAGGGCTCAGAATACAAGGATGTCCCTTTAGAACAGAGATGAGGAGGAATTTCTTTAGCCAGGGGTTGGTGGGTCTGTGGAATTCATTGCCATGGACGGCTGTGGAGGTCAAGTTATTCGGTATGTTTAAAGCAGAGGTCGGTAGGCTCTTGATTCATCGGAGTATCAAAGATTACAGGGAGAAGGTGGGAAATGGAGTTGAGAGGGATAATAAATCAGCCAGGCTGAAATTACAGAGCAGACTCAATGGGCCGAATGGCCTAATTCTGCTCCTATGTCCTATGGTCTTATGGTTCTCTATCTTTGGATGAAAGGAGGCAAGATAGATGGTCAAAGTTGTATGCCCTGGGCAGTCTAAAACCAGAAGGCATTGATTTAAAATGAGTGGGAAATATTTAAAGGGGACCTGAGGGGACAACTTTTTCACACAGAGGGTGGTGGGTATGTGGGACGATCTGCTAGGGTAAAGGGGTAGAGGTGGGCACCAATACAGTATTAAAGGATGTTTGGACAGCTGCATGGATAGAGGTAAGTTTAGCTTTAATTCTCCCATGTACTGTACATCAAAACCCATATCAATGACCAACGCATTCCTGAGGGGAGGCCCGCAAGGGTTGTCACACCCTTTGTGCCAACACAGCATGCCCACAACTTGCCAACCCTAAGCCGTCTGTCTTCAAACGTCGGGGAGGAAACCAGAGCACCCTGAGGAAACCCATGCGGACATGGGGAGAACGTACTAATGGCGGGACAGGAAACGTGCAGAGCAACGTGGTTCAAATGCGAGCGAGTGAGACGAGTGAGTAAGATAGCAGAGATTCTGCAGATGCTGGAGATTCACAGCCAGAAAGGGTAAGATGAGAAAATCAGAAATGGAGAGAGTGAGCAATTTCAAGTTCCTGGGTGTCAATATCTCTGGGGAATCTGACCTCCCAACGTATCGACGCAGCTCGAAGATAGCGGCTATACGTCATAGGAGTTTGAGGAGGTTTGGTATGTCACCACAAACATTCGCAAACCTGTACAGTTAGAGAATTCTAACTGGCCGCATTACCATCTGGTACGTCATCAAAGTAAATTGCAGACAGTTGTAAACTCGGTCAGCTCCATCAGGAGCACTAGCCTCCCTGTATCCAGGGCATCATCAGGGAGTGGTGCCTCGGCTTCCACCATCAAGGACCCTCACCACCCAGGACGTGCCCCCCTGCTCTTCTCCTTACCACCAGGGAGGAAATACAGGAGCCTGAAGGCACACACTCAACGATGCAGGAACTTCCCCTCTGCTGCCTGATTTCTCAACGGACAGTGAACCCATGAACACTATCTCATTACTTTTTTATTTAGAACATAGAACATAGAATAGTACAGCACATTACAGGCCCTTCGGCCCACAATGTTGTGCTGACCCTCAAACCCTGCCTCCCATATAACCCCCCCACCTTAAATTCCTCCATATACTTGTCTAGTAGTCTCTTAAACGTCACTAGTGCATCTGCCTCCACCACTGACTCAGGCAGTGCATTCCACGCACCAACCACTCTCTGAGTGAAAAACCTTCCTCTAATATCCCCCTTGAACTTCCCTCCCCTTACCTTAAAGCCACGTCTTCTTGTACTGAGCAGTGGTGCCCTGGGGAAGAGGCGCTGGCTGTCCTCTCTGTCTATTCCTCTTTATATCTTGTACACCTCTATCATGTCTCCTCTGATCCTGCTTCTCTCCAAAGCATAAAGCCCTAGCTCCCTTAATCTCTGATCATAATCCATACTCTCTAAACCAGGCGGCATCCTGGTAAATCTCTTCTGTACCCTTTCCAATGCTTCCACATCCTTCCTATAGTGAGGCGACCAGAACTGGACACCAAGTGTGGTCTAACCAGAGTTTTATACAGCCGCATTATTACATCACGACTCTTAAACTCTATCCCTCGACTTATGAAAGCTAACACCCCATAAGCTTTCTTAACTACCCTATCTACCTGTGAAGCAACTTTCAGGGATCTGTGGGCATGTATCCCAGATCACTCTGCTCCTCCATACTACAATTTCTATATTTGCATGACTTAATTAATTTAACTATTTAGTATACAGTGTATACTTACTGTAATTCATGTTTTTTTCTATAATTATCTATTTCATTGTACTGCTGCCGCAAAGACAAATTTCACGGCATATGCCAGTGATATTAAACCTAATTCTGATTCTTCACCATCTTTATCATCATTACGATACGTGCCGTATGATGTGAGTGATCATGATCTAGACCATGATTATTCATGGCAAATTCAATAGAATTGGCTTGCCATTGACTTTTTTTGGGCAGTGTCTAGAGATTGTCTGCCTGGTGTCAGTGGTCGCATAACCAGGACTTGGATCTGCACCAGCTGCTCATACGACCATCCACCACCTGCTCCCATGTCTTCATGTGACCCTGATTGGGGGCTAAGCAATTGCTACACCTTGCCCAAGGGTGACCTGCAGGCTAGCGGAGGGAAGGAGCACCTTATACCTCCTTTGGTAGAGACGCATCTCCAACCCGCCACTGAAGATCCACAAAATGCGGGAGGAACTCTGCAGCATCTATGGAGGGGAATAAAGAGTCAACATTTTGTGTAGATGAAGAATGGTGGACTGAAACATCAACTCTTTATCCTCTCCATAAAAGTCGCCTGCACCGCTGAGTTCCTCCGGCATTTTGAATGTGGGCTACCTCAGGTGAGCCATTTTGCCCAGAATCGATAGGCTTAACCGAAGGACTTGATTCCTTGGTGCGTAACTTTATAGATTTATCTGCCTGCGATGTTACTCCCTGGCCATTAGCACGTGAGCCAAATAAATCAGCTAACATCCATAGAAACATCCAGAGTCTTTTGTCAGTATGGAGAGAGAGAGAGCTAAGCGGGGATAAGCACAGGTCACCGGCAATAATACATTGTGAGCAAACTGAGAACGAACAAAGAATGATTGAATCTAAATAAAGCACGGTGCATAATTCTTTGAGTTTATCTGAGAGGAGCCAAAGCGTATCAGAAACAAGGTGCCTCAAAAGAGAACGCTGCAGACCCACAGAGGACACGGATTTGAGGCGAGACGCGGTTAAGAATTACAAGCAGCGAGACAGCTCGGAGAAGAAAACGATAAAAGGTGCCGGTAAACAATGGGAGCAGGGCTCTGAAATTCAAGGGCAGACAATCCTTCAGAGTCAGCCGGAGTTTCAATAAGGCAGCAGAGGGAAGGACAGCATTCCGGCGACAGAGACATGACCGGCACTGGTTCTAAAATCCCCCCTCCCCGTATTAAACACACCTTCCCCCTCGCTCGTGGCTGCAACCCCCCTCCCTTCTCCAACCCTCGCTTCAATGCTTATTGTGTTCTGCTCTGTTCAGAATCAGGTTTATCATCACTGATATATGTCAGGAATTTGTTACACTGCTGCATGAATACATAAAAAAAACTATAAATTACAATAAATTACAGGAGCAACTTATATTCCACCTGGGCAGCCTCCAACCTGATGGCATGAATATCGATTTCTCCTTCCACTTAAAAAAATTCCCCCTTCCTCTATACCCCGCTCTGAACTTTCTCCTCTTCTCACTTCCCCTCCTCCTCCCCTTTCTCCTCTGACCCACTCTCCTCTCCTATAAGGATTCCTTCCTCTTCAGCCCTTGGCCTTTCCCACCCACCTGGCTTCACCTATTGCCTTCTAGCCAACCTCCTTCCCCTCCCCACCCCCTTCCTTTCCAGTCCCCAGCCCCAAAACTGTTTATTCATTTCCATAGATGCTGACTGACCTGCTGAGTTCCTCCAGCATTTTGTGTGCGTGTTGCTTTGGATTTCCTGCATCCGCAGAATTTGTCATGATTACGAATTACGATAAGCTACACCGTACTGTCAAAAGTCATAGGCGTGTACAGTATACATAGCTAGCGTGCCAAAAACTTTTGCACCGCAGATAAATAAGAAATAAGCTAAATAAGTATTGCAAATAGGGAGCAAAATACCGAGGGTAGTGTTCATGGCTTCAATGTGATATGTGTAGTTTTGAAACAGAGCATAGATCAATACTTAAAAATACTATAAGAAATATATATTTTAAAAAATAACTAAGTTGTGCAAAAATAAAAAAATTAGTGAGGAGGGGTGGAAGCTGTTCCTGAATCGCTGAGTGTGCGTCTTTGGGCTCCTGCACCTCCCTCCTGATGGTAGCAGTCACAGCAGACAGTGAAGAAAGCTAATGGCATGTTGGCCTTCATAACAAGGGGAGTCGAGTATAGGAGCAAAGAGGTCCTTCTGCAGTTGTACAGGGCACTGGTGAGACCCCACCTGGAGTATTGTATTCAGTTTTGGTCTCCAAATCTGAGGAAGGACATTCCTGCTATTGAGGGAGCACAGCGTAGGTTCACGAGGTTAATTCCCGGAATGGCGGGACTGTCATATGTTGAAAGATTGGAGCCACTGGGCTTGTATACACTGGAATTTAGAAGGATGAGAGAGGATCTGATTGAAACATATGATTATTATGGGATTGGACATGCTAGAGTCAGGAAACATGTTCCTGATGTTGGGGGAGTCCAGAACCAGAGGCCACAGTTTAAGAATAAGGGGTAGGCCACTCAGAACGGAGTTGAGGAAAAACTTTTTCACCCAGAGAGTTGTGGATCTGTGGAATGCTCTGCCTCAGAAGGCAGTGGAGGCAAACTCTGGATGCTTTCAAAGATAGTGGAGTCAAGGGATATTGTGAGAAGGCAGGAACGGGGTACTGATTGTGGATGATCAGCCATGATCACATTGAATAGCGGTGCTGGCTCGAAGGGCCGAATGGCCTACTCCTGCACCTTTTGTCTACTGTCAAAGAGAAGAAGGCATGTCCTGGGTGATGGGGGTCCCTAATGATGGATGCCGCCTTTTTGAGGCATTGCTCCTTGAAGATGTCCTGGATACTGTGGCAGCTGGTGCCCATGATGGAGCTGACTGGGTCTGCAGTTTGTTTTTGACCTTGCCTAATGGCTGCCATATCAGAGAGATGCTCTCCTCAGTGCATCTGCAGAAACTTGGTGGAGTTTTTTGCGACATACCAAACTCCTAATGAAATACAATACATCCTTTCTGCATTGGAGGGAACTGGAGCACCCTTGGAAACACATGGATGAAACGTGCAAACTCCACACGGACAGCAAGGAACGATAACACAGTTAATGTAATGAATTGCCACATCAGCTCAGAGAATTCAGGCCATCATTCTCAGTTCTCATATTTCCTTCTAATGCAGGAGAACATTCAGCCCATAGGGCAGATTCTCCACACTGACTTCCCTGTAATCCACCTTCTGTCTGGCGTAGGCAACTCCATCCCTGCCTACATTAGTGGCCATGTGCACCACCCGATTAACGTTATTGTTGGGAAACGAACCACGGGGGGAAATCGATGGTCAGCACCGGGGCTCAGGATTAAACCTGAGTCTCCAGCGCTGAGAGGCAGCAGGCTTACCCACTCTGCCGTTGAGCTGCCCCCCAATTCCAGGCAATCTCAAGTTTATCATGTTGATATGCACGGCCTTGGTCTTCATTGTCAAGATCTGGAAATCATCTTCCCACCTCTCTTTCTTCAATTAACTTACTTACTACCAGTTATCCTGCTGGCACTGAGGGCAGCAGTGAAGGTCCTCCGTCTCTGGAGGTGTTCAGGGCTTCCTTCATCGTGTCAGTAGCTTCCTCTTCCTTTTCACTTACTCTCATCACACATGTCCCGGATGGAGACTCGGGAATACCGTCACACTCAGATGTAGAAGGATTCTTCATTGCTGTTTCTGTAATGGTTCTGTTTGACCAGTCAGGGTTGTTAGCCCTGCGCTGAACCCCCGAACCTGGAGGACCGGTGGGCCACTCTTAGTCTGGCCTCTACCCTTTGACCTGTTTGTCATGGGTGACCCTACCAAGAGCCAAAGCATAAAGCCCTGACTCCAGCCAACATATCTCTCCGGGTCATTGAGGCACGCAAGCCTCCAAACCCTATGACAAGGTTGTGGTCCTCTGGGAGGTCCTCCTCAATTAAGATGCTCCTAAGAACCTATCTACGTGATTAGCATTTTAGTCACCTGCCCTTGTGTCTATTTTGCTGGATGTTTGTCTGATAATTATTATGCGTTATTACTAGATAGCACATAATAGAACCAGAGGGCACAGGCTCATTATACAAGGATGTCCCTTTAGAACAGAGATAAGGAAAATTTCTTTTTTCAGAGGCTGGTGAACCTGTGGAAATCATTGCCACAGATGGCCGTGGAGGCCAAATTACTGGGCACATATAAAGCGGAGGTTGATAGGTTCTTGATTAGTCAGGGCATCAAAGTTTACGGGGAGAAGGCAGGAGACTGGGTTGAGAAGGAAATTAAGTCAGCTGAGATTGTTTAGCAGAGCAGGTTCAATGAGCAAAACTGCTTAAATTCTGCTTCTGTGTTTTGTGCTTATATTCTAGTAAGCGGTGGTGTAGTGGCTAGAATACTATTGACAGCTCGGGGCGTTCCAGAGTTTGGAGTTCAGTTCTGGCCCCGTCTGTAAGGAGTCTGTACATCCTCCCCGTGGAATGTGCAGGTTTACCCCGGGCGCCCTGGTTTCCACCCACATTCCAAAGACAGACGGGTTAAGGAGAACAGTTTACTTATGGGGGGGGGGGCATGGTAGCAGAGTGGTTAGCACAACGCTTTATGGTACAGGTGACCCGGGTTCAATTCTGGCTGCTCCCTGTAAGGAGTTTGTATGTTTACGTTCTCCCTGTGACCTCTCGGGCTTCCTTCACGTACTCCGGTTCCCTCGCAAAGCCCAAAGCTGTAGGTTAATTGGTAGGTTAATTGGTCATTGTAAGTTGTCTTGTGATTAGGTTAGGGGTTAATTGGAGTTTGAAGGGGTTTTGCAGGGGTGTCATGACTCGAAGGGCTATCATGGTCTACTCCATGCTGTATCATAAGATAGATAGAGAAACAGACAGACAGATAGAGAGACAGACAGACAGACAGACAGACAGACAGACAGATAAAGCACATTGGTAGAGCTATTAGAATGACTCCTGCCAGCTCCAGTGACCCAGGCTTGATGTGCTGCCTATGTGGAGTTTGCCTGTGAATGTGTGAGATCCTCATTTTGCAAAGCCATGCAGAATGGTGGATTAATTGGCCGTTGCAAACAGTGCCTGGTGGGTGGGTTTGAGGTTGAATCTGGCAGAGCTCAAAGCCATGGTCAAGTACGGCAGAGTGTAGGTTGGCACGGTGCCTCAGTGGTTACCACAACCAACGCTTTACAGTCCAGGTGAACTGGGTTCAATTCCCGCTGCTGACTGTGAGGAGTTTGCACGCACTCCTCGTGACTGCGTGGGTTTCCTCCGGGTGCTCCCACAGTCCAAAGATGTACCAGTTATCCTCTGATTAGGCTAGGATTAAATCAGGGTAATTACTGGGCAGCGCGGCTGAAAGGGTAAATTAAATACTGTGTGTGCACAGGTGTAATAAAAATGTACAGCAGTGTGACAGGCCCACAGCATCAGAGACGCAACAGTGCCAAGAGAAACATTAAAGTGAACATAAATTATTGCAAGCAACACACACAAAATGCTGGTGGAACGCAGCAGGCCAGGCAGCATCTATAGGAAGAAGTAGAGTCGACGTTTCGGGCCGAGACCCTTCGCCAGGACTAACTGAAAGAAGAGTTAATAAGAGATTTGAAAGGGGGAAGGGGGAGATCCGAAATGATAGGAGAAGATTGGAGGGGGGAGGGGTGAAGCCAAGAGCTGGAAAGTTGATTGGCAAGAGGGATTCAGAGCTGGAGAAGGGAAAGGATCATGGGAGGGAGGCCTAGGGAGAAAGAAAGGGGGAGGAGAGCACCAGAGGAAGATGGAGAGCAGGCAAGAAGTGATTGTGAGAGAGACAGAGAGAAAAAAACGGGAAAAATAGATAAACAAATAAGGTTTGGGGTAAGAAGGGGAGGGGACCATTAATGGAAGTTAGAGAAATCAATGTTCATGCCATCACATTGGAGGCTACCCAGATGGAATATAAGATGTTGTTCCTCCAACCTGAGTATGGCTCAACCTTGACAGTGGATTGCCATATCGGAACGGGAATGGGACGTGGAATTAAAATGTGTGGCCACTGGGAGATCCTGCTTTCTCTGGCGGACCAAGCGTAGGTGCTCAGCAAAACGGTCTCCCAGTCTGCGTCGGGTCTCATCAATATATAAAAGGCCACACCGGGAGCACCAGACGCAGTATATAAATTATGTAAAGTTATACAAGGAAAAGAAAATTGGAAAAAAAGTTACATTGTAGTGCAAAGTGGTCAAAGCAGTCATAGTCTTCATGGACATCATGGTTGTTGGATCTCTGATTTCTGATCCATTGGCTTCTTGCGGGAGTCAGGAATGATGAGCAGTCTAGTTCCAAGATTTCAAATTATTTTCGAGTACAAGCAAACGTACAAACACTAAGCAAACTAAACAAAGAGGTGGGGGTGCATAGACAAAAGTATAAAGGTGGTGCTTCAGAACAATCTATGCATGTTATAGATAAGATAAGGAAAATTCCTTAGATAGAGACGAATTAATTCATTAATACAGTACACAATTAAAACAATTACATTACATGGGTCATGTGCTACTACTTAGCCAATGAAAAAATGAGAAAGGTAGTAAACCGTTAGTTTAGCTGCTATACCACTTTCTGCCAGTGAGTGTGAAAAATAGATGAGATGAGTTGGTTAAAAAGTACAAATCTTATAAAAAGTATTATTAAAAAAAACACAATGGTTTCCGACACTGTACTAAGGTAATGATTACTGTTGCGCTAGTCGGTTCAAGAAGTGGGTGGTTAATGGGAAGTCACTGTTCTGGAACCTGATGGTGTGGGATTTTGAGCTTCTATACCTCCTGCTCGATAGTAACTGTGTTGCAATTTAAGGATCGAGGAGAAACTTCATTTGCCGTAAGTATCAGCACGCATTCAGAATTTGCCAATCGCTGCAGCGGGGCCCAGGTCCCAGTGAGGGAGACGAGCCGGTGTTCGGACGATTTAAACACCGGCCCAGATAGACTAACGAGGCAGGGTGTCAGGACCGGAGGCAAGGGTCTGGGCCAATTCCGCTCGCTCTCATGCGATGTTTACTCCTCTGTCTGCAGCTCTGTCTGAGGCTGTGAGGCTGCCCCGGCTGCCACGCACTTCACATCTGCAAGCTTCACGGCTATTTGGTCCGCTGTGTGTTGAACTGAGACCGAGGCTATGGGCCCACTCCAGCTGCTCAGGGCTCTGGGTCTATGAACTCAAGTTGGTTCAGAATGTTGTCACTTACTTTTATAGTTTGCATGATCTGTTGTTTTTCTTTTCTCTTTCTCTGCACGTCGGGTGCTGGCCCTTTTTTCAATTGGGTTCTTTCGGGTTCCTTGCTCTGAGGCTGCCCGTAAGCAGACAAATCTCAAGTTTGTACAACTTATGCATACTTTGATAATAAATGTGTTTTGAATCCTTTGAACCCACTGGCACGTCATACAACTGAAAACATTCAACGATTATAAGGTTGATGGGAAGGTGGGGAGAAAAAACAGTTTAGAGGATGACTCGTGTAAAAATGGTTACTTAACGTTCGGTGCAGACTTGCGGAGCGGAGTGTCTCCAGACTTGCGTTTTTGTGCGCTGTATGCTTCTCTAACTGTCATTAGAGGCAAGTCTGTAGCAACACCAACAAAATGTCAGGCAGCGTCTATAGAAATGAGTAAACAGTCGACATTTCAGGCTGAGACCCTCCTTCAGGACTGGAAAGGAAGAGGCCAGAATTCAGAATAAGAAGATGGGGGAAGGAAGAACTACAAGGCGGTAGGTGATAGGTGAGACCGGGAGAGAGAGAGAGAGGGGTGAAGTAAAGAGCTGGGAAGTCGATTGGTGAAAGAGATAAAGGGCTGGAGAAGAGGGAATCTGAGAGGAGAGGACAGAAGGCCATGGAAGAAAGGGAAGGGAGAGCAGCACCAGAGGGAGGTGTTGGGCGGGCAAGAAAGGATGGTGTGAGAGGGAAACAAGAATGGGTAATATTGAAGGTGGGTAATTACCGGAGGTTTTTCTCATCAGGACTGGAAAGGAAGGGGAAAGAACTCAATTGCTTGTTACCATCCATAGATGCTGCCTGACCTGCTCTCCTCCAGTACATTGTGTGTTTTGCTCTAGATTTCCAGCATCTGCAGTACCCCTTCTGTCTGTAGTGAAATGCAGTCTGTCTTTGCAGTCCATTCTCTTCCAGTGAGTGACGTTCGGGTGCAGATTTCATTTTAAAATCTTTTTCATTAATTACTATTGAAGATTAACAAAAAAAGATGCATTAAGTCATTATGTACAATAAAGAATTAAATTAGCAAATAACTGATTAACAAAGCTAAGCAATATATCAATAATATGTAAAAATAAAGTGTTAAGAATTTTTGTTGAAAGTTAAAAAAGAACCCCTACTAACTAACTAAAAGTACCCCTACTAAATGAAAAAAAAAACCCATTGGGAGCACAACCCTGGAGGAATACATCATACAAGTTCCATAAATTATAACTCACTGTGATCCAAATGTGGATTATTGTTGTTGTTCGCTTCAATTTTTCACGCGATTTGTGGTTTTTTTTCTTGTGTATCGGGTGTTGGACCTTTAATTTAATTCTTGAATTGAGTTCTTTCTGGTTTCTTGCTTTGTGGCTGCCTGTGAGCAAACACATCTCAAGGTTGTATGATTCATACATTCTTTGATGATAAATGTACTTTGGAACTTTGAAATGACTATCTAAATCCAAACCCACTTTATTTGCTCCTCCCAATCCCATTACTTCCTAGTCAAGAAAACTTTGAACTTAACATTGAGTTTTAAAAGCACCTCCATGTCTTTTCACCCTGCTTCTCGTGTGTACCATCACAAAGGTGTAATCACTTAATTTCATTGTGAATTTAATTTTGGTTAAATAATGTTTTTATAAGATGCACAAATTACTTATAAGATACTTAAATTAATTCCCCAGTGATATATTGCAAAATGCACTTAATGACAGTAATCTTGTTATTCAGAAACAAAAGTTTGTCCTAAGGATGAAGTTTTAGAAATTGAAAAGTAATTGCAGATGAATCTAAGAACCAACCTTGGCGTTTTACATGGTAATCTTCTGTGGTGCCATTATTATTGTTGTAGGGCTGGTGGAGAAGCCAATTCAGAAACAGGTTTAATATCACCGGCATATGTCATGAGATTTGTTAACTTTGCATCAACAGTACAATGCAATACATAGTAACATAAAAAAGCTGTGAATTACAGTAAGTATATGCAGTTAAATTGAATAAGTAGTGCAAAAATAGAAATAAAAAAAGTAGTGAGGTAGTGTTCATGGGTTCAATGTCCATTCAGAGATCAGACGGCAGAGGGGAAGAAGCTGTTCCTGAATCACTGAGTGTGTGCCTTCAGGCTTCTGTACCTCCTCCTTGATGGTAGTAATGAGAAGAGGGCATGCCCCAGGTGGTGCTAGGGGTCCTTAATGATGGACACCGCCTTTTTGAGGTATTGCACCTTGAAGATGCCCTGGATACTACAGAGGCTAGAGCCCATGATGGAGCTGACTGAGTTTCCAACTCTCTGCAGCTTACTTCAAAACAAATCTCCTCAAACTCCTGATGAAATGTAGCCTCTGTATTGCCATCTGTGTAGCTACCTCAATATGTTGGGACCAGGTTAGGTCCTCAGAGATATTGATACCCAAGAACTTGAAACTCTCTCCTCTACTATGAGGATTGGTGTGTGTTCCCTTGTCTTACCCTTTCTGAAGTCCAAAATCAGCTCTTTGGTCTTTCTGACGTTGAGGGCCAGGTTGTTGCTGTGACACCACTCAACCAGCTAGTGTATCTCACTCCTGAATGTCCAATCATCACCATTGAGATTCTGCCAACAATGTGCTTTCAGACACAGAAAGCTCCCATAAACAATGATAAGATTATTAGTGCTTTTTTTAAGGAATGTTGGTGACAAGGAATCAAATTCAGAATCAGAATCAGATTTATTATCGTTGACACATGCCGGGAAATTTGTTGTGTTGCAGCAGATTTATAGTCATAGTCGTCATCATTAAGTGCCGTGTCATATGACATCATCATTATGTGCCGTGTTGATGACGTGGACTTTCTTGGTCTTTCCATGTCCATGATTGGCAAATTCTTGGCAAATTCTTCCACAGAACTGGTTTGCCATTGCCTTCTGGGCAGTGTCTTTACAAGATGGGTGACCACAGCCATTATCAATACTCTTCAGAGATTGTCTGCCTGGTGTCAGTGGTCACATAACCAGGGCTTGTGATCTGCACCGGCTGCTCGTACGACCATCCACCACCTGCTCCCATGGCTTCACATGACCCTGATCGGGGGCTAAGCAGGTGCTACACCTTGCCCAAGGCTGACCTGCAGACTAGCGGAGGGAAGAAGCACCTTACATCTCCTTAGGTAGAGACGTATCTCCACCCCGCCACTCAAATGTTGGTTTTAGGGAATCATATTCAGAATAAGAATCAGATTTCTTATCACTGACATGTGCCGTGATTTTTTATTTTGTTTTGCGGAGGATGTACCGTGCGGTCC
Source organism: Hypanus sabinus (assembly GCF_030144855.1). Classification (NCBI taxonomy): domain Eukaryota; kingdom Metazoa; phylum Chordata; class Chondrichthyes; order Myliobatiformes; family Dasyatidae; genus Hypanus; species Hypanus sabinus. The sequence goes on along the minus strand of NC_082731.1, from coordinate 42,584,284 downwards.
ATGAAGTACGTTGTAAATTACCGCAAGAAATATACATAAAAATAAATAAGTTTGCCAAAAGAGAGCAAAGGAACAGTGAAGTAGTGTTCACGGGTTGGTTCATTGTCCATTCAGAAATATTTATGTACATATTTGTCTATTGATTGGGATTCAGTGTGGAACAGGCCCTTCTGGCCCTACGAGCCGCGCTGCCCAGCGATCATTCGATTTAACACTAGCCTAATCGCGGGATGAGTAACAATGACAAATTGGTATTTCTTTGGAAGCCAGACCACCCCGAGAAACCCTATGCTTTCCATGGGGAGGACGTGCAGAGACTCCTTACAGATGGCATTGGACATGGACTCCAAACTCTGGCGACCCAAGCTGTAATAACATCGCACTAACTGTGGCGCCCGTCTCATGGTGGAGGGGAAGGAGCCGTTCCTAAAACGTTGAGTGTGTGCCTTCAGGCTTCTGAACCTCCTCCCTATTGGTAGTAATTTGGGGCCCTTAAAGATGGATGCCACCTTTTTGAAGCATCATCTCTTGAAGATATTCTTAAAACTATGACTATAGTCTCTAAAAACCACAAGAATGAGGTCACACATGTGTCTGCAGTGACCTTACAGTCAGAATTTGGATCGTCCTCACTCTCAGAAGCCCTGGCTCAGGATCAGTCCAAGCTCCCTCAGCCGGTACAAGGTTCACATGTCACTTTCATGGCAGAGATGAGCTCATTGTTTGAGATACTAGATCCACCATCTGAGGAGCCTCGACTCCACATATCTCCTCCCTGCCTCTATCTCTGCCTCCACTCTCCCATCCTTTCAGACCTCCTCACTAGGGGCCACCCATTGCCTATCAGTTCTTGCCCCGCCTCTTTATATTGGCTAAGGATAACTACACTTAATTTGCACAGCTGTCCATTGCATACTGGTTAAACGACCAGATGGTGTGGTCTTTCACTGATTCTATTATGGTTATAACAATAATAAATAAATAAACATTAAATATTGAGAACAGGAGATGAAGAGTCTGCGAAAGTGAGTCCATTGGTTGTAGGAACATTTCACTGATGGGGTGAGTGAAGTTATCCCCTATAGTTCAAGAGCCTGGTGGTTGAGGGGTAATAACTGTTCCTAAACCTGGTGGTGTGAGTCCTGAGTTTCCTGTACCTTCTTCCTGATATCTGAAGCAGGAAGAGAGCATGTCCTGGGTGGTGGGGGTCCCTGATGACGATGCTGCTTTTTTGTGACAATGTTTTGTGTAGATGTGCTCAATGAAGGGTAGGGAGGGGTGGAAGAAGGGTTTTATTTTTGACAGGCTAGGCCATTTCAACTACTTATTGTAGGATTTTCCTTTCAAAGGCATTGGTGTTTCCATACCAGGCTGCGATGTAGTGAGTCAATATACTCTCCACTACACTTCTATAGAAGTTTGTCAAAGTTTTAGATGTCATGCCGAATCTTCGCCAACTCCTGAGGAAGTAGAGTCAATCTCACACTTTCTTTGGAATGGCACTTGTGCGCTGGGTCCAGGACAGATTCTCTGAAATGATAACTCCAAGGAATTTAAAGTTGCTGACCCACTCCTCTTCTCATCCTCCGATGACAACTGGCTTGTAGACTTCTGGTTTCCTTCTCCTGAAGTCAATAGTCAGCTCCTTGGTCTTGTTGAGGTAGAGTGAGAGGATCTTGTTGTGGCACCACTCAGCCAGACTTTCAATCTCCCTCCTATGTATCGATTTGTCACCACCTTAGATTCAGCCAACCTCAAAGTAGGTAGTCATGGTAAAACTGACAGTTCCTTTGGAAGGTGGTTTGAGGAGGTGCTTGAAAGTAGTGTAACACTTACGCAAAAGGCTGGTATATGTCTAGGGGAAACGGAGATCCAGCCACTCACCAACCCACCTCCCGTTCGCGCAGGTGCTGTGAGAATTGAGTTTATGCCTCGCGCCCGCCAACAGTATCAAACCCACAACAAATACCGTTATGAAATACACTTTAAAGAGTTTACTAAAATTAAAAGAGTATTAGGCAATACAATATATATAAAAGGAAAAAAACAAAAGGTGCCAACTTATCAAAGTTCAGTCTGTTTAGTGCATTCGTTGGAGCTCAACCATCAAACCAACGACCCATCTGACCGTCACGCCGTCGCACCTGGGACCACCCCGGTGGTCTTACGAGCAGTCCAGCGCACGTCCACCTTCCTCGGCGTCTTCCTCCCCTCACACCAAAAATCCATGAAAACCCCTCCCCCAAGTTCCCAGCCTCACAAGACACAATAACGTTCCCCATTGATTAACAAATGAATACAATTACCATATCAGCCATTCTAAAGCGAAACAATGGCGAGAGAAACACTTATCCGACAAAGAAGCATTCCTACTCGTAACAAACCAAAGAAGCCATTTTGAGTAACAAACACAGGACATTGTACAGTAGGAAAGCCAAATACCAGTAGCTGGCAGAGATGTGAGCCTCTAGAGGTGGGATATAGAGATTTTGCTGGCTTGCTCCTTGGCATTAAAAGAAAAGAGCCTCCAGGACCTTAACAGAGGCCATTGATTGAGCCCCCAGATGTCTACAGATCAAAAGGTCTGACCCATGCTGTTGGGACATAAGCCGGGGCCTGATCAACCTTGGCCAAGGGCGTCTGATGTTGAAGGACTCGAAGCACCCGAAGGCCTCAGGTTACAACACTGGTGATGTGTCCCATTGTGTCCTAGGACGGACCTCAGCATCATGAAAATGGCACTGCAACAGGGCTCAGTCATTTTCAAGACACCACTGGCAGCCTTACCAGCAACACCCTCGTACAGAGTTAGAATGAAAGAAAATCTAGAGCATTTGAAAGTTTGAGGTTTGTAAAGGTCCCTTTCAATAGCTTCCACTAGCTGTTTCCCACTCTTTATGTCAAACCTCTTTGGAGAATTACTCTTCCAGAGGTTTTATGATTCAGAGCTAATAACCTATTAGGGCTAATTACAGTAATCTGCATACCTGAATTTACATACACGCACATTTCAATCAGCTTATTGTGCTGGAATATCTAACATGGATCAGAGCTTTTACAGGCTAAATATAAGTATTTATTTACAAATTAAAAGGATAAAGTGAAACAGAAATTGGTTGCTCTTCAATAAAGTAACGTGTAATCATGAAAGAATGGATTTGTATGTTATAATGCCATTCACAGCCTCAGGATGTCACAACCCATGAAGCACATTGAAGTGGAGCCACCATTATAATGTAGCAAGCACAGCAGGCCGGGGTCCGTGGCCTTTTTTAATGCCATGGACCCCTACCAATGAGCCGAGGGGTCAGTGGACCCCAAGATGGGAACCCCTGCTAGATAATTTGCACATAGCAGACTCCCACGTTTTGGTGTTGAATGACGGGTCAATGTTGGGCTCAGACACAGCCGGCCTGGCCTTCAGATTGGTCTGGATAAGATTGCGT